>NC_068983.1:132858170-132861921 GCF_001194135.2 Octopus bimaculoides | reverse complement strand
TATATAATTAGAAATATTGCTTTTCTGAATCTCTCAGAGAGAGTCATGCAGTAGCACGATAAAGTGATTGTTTGTTGTCAACTTAATGTTGCAGTCCCAGGAAAGGGAAGAATGCTAATGCAGTGTAGCCCCAAGAAATACCGTTTCTAGTTGGTTACGTGACGTAAGCGTTCTGTGTCCTTGAGGTTTGAAACAGGGGAGATAAGGACTTCCACTCACCAAAGCCAGCATCCAGTGACTAGTTTTAGGGTATTTATCCCTCATCAGTCGGAAGTAGCTTGCCTTTGTTTGCTGTCGGTGCTAATTCGCGGAAGAAAATTTATAGAATTTCAAGTGGAATAAATTCACTGATCTACAAAATGAGAAATATTGCATTTCTAAATCTCCCTTGGGACTAAATAGCAGTAGCCTTCTTCCTTTTCCTGGGACTGCCATGTTAATTTGGCAACAAACCATCACTGTATCCTGCTACTTCTGCATATATCTCTCTGAGAGATTTAGAATTGCAATATTTCTAAATTTGTAGATCAGTGAATTTATTTTACTTGAAATTCTATAAGTTTTTAACAGAGATTTAGCACCGACCGCTAGCAATGCCAAGCTACTTCAGACTGATGCGGGGCAAATACCCTGAAACTTGTCTCTGGAAGCTGGCTTTTTTGGGTGGAGGTGCTTATCTCCCCTGTTTGAAAAGTTAAGGAAACAGAACGCTTACAATCACGTAACCAACTAGACACGGTATTTCTTGGGGCTACACAGCATTAGCATTCTTCCCTTTCCTGGGACTGCCACATTAAGTTGGCAACAAACCAACACTTTATCGTGCTGATTCTGCATAACTCCCTCTGAGAGACTTAGAAATGCAATATTTCTAATTTTGTAGATCAGTGGATCCATTTCACTTGAAATTCTATAACTAGCATTTGCTGGTCGTTATGGTTGCATTACATAACAGTTCTTGCAATATGGGGAATTTCAACCATGTTTCGTGGTCTGCTACCACAACAGCTCCTTTATAGGATCCAGTTAGCTCAAGACATCATTAGGAGGAACCACGTCCGGTTTCGGCCCCTACTCTTCTACCGTTTTGACGTGGCGGGGCCCCTCCTTTCGGAGGTGTCTTCAGCTCTTATACTCTTATATTCCACCCAGAATACTATTCTTAATTATCAGTTGATATTTTGAAGACGATAAGAAATTATGAATTAGAAGAAACGATTGAATTGATGACTAGATGACTGCCTATACCACTTTGCAGCTTTTATATTTTTTTTTATTCCCGTGGATAGCGTCGTGACTCACATTCCTACTCCAAAAGCAATGGCCAAAATAGATATAACTCCTGACAAACTCCTTACAATATACATTTTTGAAAATCTATTGTGAAATCGATCAAACATGTTCTTATGTTTTAAAATATAATTATATTCTCAATACATTCCACGTACATTTTGAACTTCGTTTCTTCTATTCCTCCACTTGCTCAGTCGCTACAGATTATCTACTCAAGAGATAATGCCAACGATATATATATATGTATATATATATATATATTTATTTATATTTATATATATATATATATATACAGGCATGCACGAAATAAATAGACACCTTTAATTTTCAAAATTTCTGACCTAAGCATCTTAGTATGTTTCAGTAATGTAGAATTTACAAAGTAGTTATTGATTTTTATTCTAGGTGCCATTATATTAAGCATTTGCAAAGATTAAAGTTGCCACGCACCAAAAAATTCAGCAGAACTGTCAGATTTTCAAAGAGGTCATATTGTTGGGCAATCTGAGGGCGAATTCAGCCAGCGAAATATTGCCGAAAATCTTCAAATTCCTCTTGTTACTGTTAACAGAATTATATTGCAAATCCAAAGCCAAGGAAAAGAATCAACAGACTCTCGTCGCGGCCGACCTGGGCCCTCGGAATCTTTGGTGTTTGAAGAGAATTGTTGAAAACGAACCCCGTTTGAAGGCTTCTGACATTGCAAGACAGTTAGAAGTGTGTTACATATCTGCATAAGCTTGGGTATTATGGACGAACAGCTCAAAGAAAATCTCTCCTTGGACCAAGTAATGTCATGAAAAGAAAGAAATGGGCTAAGGAGATGTCAGAAAAATCCAGTTCATTTTGGGATAGAGTGATTTTCTCAGATGAATCCAGATTTGCATTATTTTCACACGGTGGAGTGTTTGGGTCTGGAGGCTTCCCAATCAAGAATTTAATTTGAAACGACTCCAACCCACTGTGAAACATGGCGGTATCTTGTAATGGTATGGGGAGCTGTCACCAGCAATGGTCGTTCTGAGTTGATCGAATGTGTTGGAACCATAAACTCTGAAAAATACATCGAAATACTTAAGCAAGGAATACTTCCGATGTATTCACACGATAACATAACGAAAAATGAGTTTTTATTCATGGAAGATTGGGCTCCATGCCACACAGCGAAAAGGAATCAACAATGGCTGACTGAAAATGGGATCAAAAAGCTTCCTTGGTCGAGCCAATCTACTGACATGAACCCAATTAAAAATCTTTGGAGCATACTAGATAGAGGTATACGAAAAACTCGACAGAAACCTAAATCTAAAGATGAATTGTTTCGATTGTTGCATGAAAAGTGGGCAGAAATTCCACAAGAGACAATCACAAAGCTCATCAGTTCAATGCCAAAAAGAGTTTCTGAATTAAAAACTGCGAAGGAAATGTCAACTAAATACTAAAGTATGTAGTCCTACCTATTGATTATATTTCAATTGTTCGCTTTGTGTATTAAATAAAAGATTTTGAAAATTAAACGTGTCTATTTACTTCCTGCATGTCTGTGTATACATCCACGCGCTCGCACATACACACACACACACATACTACCAAGAAGCGCGTTCGTACACACACACTCACACACGCACACACATACATCAATGTACATTCAAATTTGTGCCTGTGGGTGTGCGCATTTCTGGAAGACAATAAATATCAGTAAGGCACTTAACACAAACATTTGTCTTTCAGTTATTTCATACATATAATTCCCAATGTTACATTTTCGTTTGTTTGTTTTTTCAAAGTGAAATGCGTATATATATATAACTGGTAACAAATATATTCTGATCGCAGCAGGAAGAATATATTAATTCAGTTTAATAATAGTTGATACTTTATTTCATCTAGTAACAGAGATCAGGACTAAAATGCTATTTGCTTTAAGACATAATATTTTACATCCAATTTAAGGCAACTATAATATATAACAGCATTTGTTTCTTTTTACATACAAACGAAGATAAACGACTTACAAAATATCAGAGAAACTGTGATGTAATAAATTATTTTCAGATCAATACTGGGAAACGAATATCTATTTTCCAGATATTCCCATAAATTCGCATTATTTGTCTTCAAGAAATAAGATTTGCTTATCAATTCTCCCCCAACCCGCTCAAAACTTGTTTTGTTACCGATTTATCAATTATAATGATTTTTACAATTGTTATGAGAATAAATCATTTACACAGGCTTTCTCTTGCTGAACATCAGTATTGTGTTTTACTAAATTACATAATACACACATACACACACTCAAACACACACACATACATATGTATGGATATACACAGAAAGTGCCCGACATTAACTTTGTGATTGAATACGACCAACAGAAAGTGAAAGAAGCCCATCGTGAATATATGTATATATATGTATATATATACATATATATATATATATATATATATATATA
>NC_068983.1:132857009-132857920 GCF_001194135.2 Octopus bimaculoides | reverse complement strand
ATGTACAACCAGCCACACATCATATGTATACATACATATATATTTATATATATATATAGATATATACGTATGTATATGTATATATACATATGGATATGTGTATATGTATGTTTGAGTATGTTTGCTTGTGTGTGTGTGTGTGTGTGTGTGTGTGTGTGTGTATGTGGGTGTGTGTGTCTGTGTGTGCGTACGTGCGCGTGTATATCTTTGTGTCTCTGTCTCTTCCCCACCACAGCTTGGCAGCCGGTCCTGGTATGTTTACGTCCCCGTAAATTAGCAGTTCGGGAAAAGCGGCCAATAAAATAAGTACTAGGCTTTAAAAGTCATGGGGCCGATTTGTTCAGCTAAAATATTTGAAGGCAGTGCTTCAGCATGGCCGCAGTCAAATGACTGATACAAGGAGATGCAGAAAAATATACATATGTCGGACGAACATAACATGAGAAATAGAATTATACGTATAGAATGGAGAAAAGCCTTTCGGCTATACAACAAGAAGAAAATAATTAGACAATTACAACAAAAAATAAAACAGAACAAACAGGGTCTTTCGATATCAGACGAGTATACTAATCTAAAGCAAAGAAAATGGAAATTGAAAAATCTTAACTGACCGGGTGACAAGACAGAAGAGTACAACACATGCGACTGACCTCAAGGGTAGTCGGCCTAAAAGGCTGACAAAGCCTAAGCCGGACAGCGACTACGTAGTAGGGGAGGGGAGTAGTTTAAGTTGGTTAGAGATATTAAGGAATAGGAAAGAGGGGAAAACTTCAGGCGGGGGGAGGATTAAAGAATGAGACGGAAGGGGAGAGGGAGAGATAAAAGGGAGAAATAGAGATAGAGAGATAGAGAAGGAAGGACTACGGGAGAAATACGGGGACAAGAGGCTGAGATATATATGTGTGTAT
>NC_068983.1:132855371-132856651 GCF_001194135.2 Octopus bimaculoides | reverse complement strand
ATATATATATATACATACATACACACATACACGCATACATGCATACATACATACATGCATACAGAGAAAGTGTAAGAGAATCTGACTCGGATTCGCCAACCCAATTTCTTAGTGGCAGTGTGAAGATTTGTAAGACATTAAAAAAATTCTTCTTCTGAGATTCTTACATGGATAGATGCACACACGTGAGTGTATGCATCGACAATTCAATCAATACACTAATACAGTTGGAACTCCCTCACCCCAAAATGTCATGTCACTTTGTTAGCGACCGGTTTCAACATTCTCAAGAACTTCAATGAAACTCAGAGAAAAAGAGAAATATCGATATGCCTACATTTATTACCTCTATCATATATATTTTACCTGTATCAGCCTCAGGACTTCAGCCATCGAACAGGTACTTATTTTTAAGTCTGCTAATTATTGTTTTCCTTTTCATTTTGACGAACCACAAAGTTATTATACTTATGTACTTACACACACACACACACACATACACACACACACACACACACACACACACACACACACACACACACACACACACACACACACACATATATATATATATATATATATATATATAATTCGATATACATACGCGCGCTCACACTCACGCGCCCACACACAAACGCACACAGTTTTTAAGTGCTCTGATATCAAAGAAACAACTAAGATGCTTAATAATGTATTAGTCATTAAATGATTGTCATAATAGACGTGGAGTCTATACTTGCTAGAAATACCTTTTGAAGCGAAATTATCTCTGTCAAGTCTTTTGCTAACATCATGCAAAACTAGGATTTTCTTCATGCAAGAAAATTATGAACGAAGTCTTATATTTATGTTTTCATTCATAAAATATTTTTTAAAAGTAAAGTTATATTATTCTAAGTGTTCGTAAACAATTTTTACAAATACATTTTAATACATTTTAATACATACATACATACATACATACATACATACATACAAACGTACGTGCATGCATACATAGACACAAAAATATGTGCATGTATATGTATGTATATATTTATGTATGTAAGCATGTAATTACCTATCTATGTACCCTAAAGTATGGAATGCTCAATACATGTTGTAGAAGATATATTTTGAATTATTTAAAGTGAAAAATTTCCCTGTGAATCGGGTGTGAAAAGTGAGCCGTTTGGCATGTATATATATATACATATATACATACATATATACATATATATGTATATATTTGTGTATATATATATATATATATATATATATATATATATATATATATATAT
>NC_068983.1:132852834-132855330 GCF_001194135.2 Octopus bimaculoides | reverse complement strand
TGTGTGTGTGTGTGTGTGTGTGTGATATAATACATATATGTATGTGTATGTGTATATTTTGCGTTTTTGTGTGTGTGTGATTACGTAGCTATGTAGACATTGATATGTATAGCATAATATCTGGAGATAAGATACCTAAAATATGACATTCGAAGAGGTTAATGTAGTTAGAGTATTAAACCTCCCACATTTTATCGTTCCTAATTCTGTCAAAATAGATATGTACCACACAAATACAAAAAAAAAAAAAGAAATTAAAAGAAACCCTGTCACATCAGTTCCTTATAACTACAGCGTTCACGCATACTTTAGAAATATTATGCGTAGTAAGACAAGAACTGTATATGCAGCGTTCATTAGCTTTGCCTGACTTAGTCCTGTTTACTATCATAAATACAGGCTAATATTCTTCCATGCCGCACTTGTATAAGATACCACTTTGTCAAGATTTGTGTCTCATACCTAGAGAGTTTCCACACATATTACATTCCCGATGTCAAATTCGTCCCAATTCGTTAAGGAAAGTGCATTCAATACCATGGAATTTGTAGCACCAGAGTAAGCATTTGATATCTGCTTCTCTTCGAAATTACATTTCTGTTTCCTCAGACCAAACCATGATGTTAACATAGTTTAAGGCTCGATTTTATACATGGTTGGACACTCAAATGGTAATATACAATTTCACTTATGAATCCATCATAATAATAAATAAAAGCATAGTAAAGCATCTGTTATATATATATATATATATATACTCTGGCAGGATAATACACAACAAAAAAAATAGTTGTCCTATATTCCATTTTTTCTTTGCAAGTACAGGCTTATTCTGGATATTCAAATGTCAATATGTTAGCAAACGATCGTGCAAGTTACCTGGGCTTGGTAATTAGATCTCAGAAAAACTTTATGATAATTTGATTTCAATTTCTAATTTACAACGTGTTCTAAGATTGATGTCGATAACAGCTTAATATGAAGCATAACGTTCAGAGGCATAGAGGTATGGTGAGTAAATACACAAGCATTTGCATATGCACACACACAGTACACACAAAAGCATATATATATATACACACTTAGATACGCACACCTAAGTGCACACGCATAAATGCATGCGCACACACTGAAACGCACACAAAAATACAAAAAAAAAGAAAAAACCCACAAACGTACACATATGTATATGAGGATCACTCCCCCATATATTCAGCAATATATTCGTATATACATTTCAATTGAGAAGATATGAGAAACTAGAGAAACGCTTTAATTACGTTTCATCTGATGACATCAGCCAGATTTCCAACATTTGTAATGAATAGTAAATTAAGTATGCCGCTTTATTTCAGGCGCCATGTTTCTATTAAAGTACCATCTAGATACCCATTAACATTGAGATTACTCTGTTAAATGCAATGCTTATTCATTCACATTGTTTTGTTTTTAATTGGTCATGCATTGCCTCGTTGCTTTTGAACTTCGATGATGTGATTCCCATATTGTTTTAGATATTGCAGGGTAGGTCTGAGAGGCCAGATCTTGCCAGTTTTAGCATAAAACAGGCAGATTATTTGCACGATATGTGGCTGGTTTAAATATTAAAACGTTAATACTACAAATATCAGTTATATCAGGCTTTATTAAAATACACCAGGTGTTTGTAATATGAAATTTCATCTGAACAAATCAGACGTCATCAATAACAGATGGTATCTTTGGGCACCAGAATTTAGTGATGTCAAAGCTAATCTTAAGACACTGTTTGTCAATGACTAGGAGAAAAAATTCCTGATTTGATATTTGACAGTTAACTTCATCTTAATCCTAATAACAACTCTAGAAACAATAAGAACAACAACATACAAGATTATGCAGAAAAAAGGACATTTTACAAGAGATAGACCAAAAGTCGCACAAGGAAATTGAATTGCGTCAGTAGCATGCATTTCTGGGCTTCTCTATCAGTTGCCTCAAAGTATAGAAATCTTAGTCAGAAACAATCTATTGTTAACTTTCGAAAACCGCATACTCTGCTTATGCCAGTGCCATAATTTTGATTCAATATCTGGCAGTTATTTTCTATATATTTCGGTTTGATATTTGTGCGTGTATATATGTAAATATGACGAGCATTTGCATACACACACACACGCACAGTACACACAAACGCATATACATAAATTTAAATACACTTAGATAGACGCAGGTGTAGTTCTATGGTAAGAAGATTGCTTCCCAGCCACATGGTTCCGGGCTCAATGCCATTGAGTAGCAACTTGGGAAAGTGTCTTCTATAGTCTCGGGCCGACCAAAGCCTTGTGAGTAGATTTAGTAGACGGAAACTGAAAGAAGTTCGTTATATATATGTTTGTGTGTCTGTGTTTGTCTCCTTACCATCACCTGACAACCGATGTTGGTGCGTTCACATCCCCGTATCTTAGAGGTTCAGCAAAAGACACCGATAGAATAAGTACTAGGCTTACATATATA
>NC_068983.1:132849147-132852542 GCF_001194135.2 Octopus bimaculoides | reverse complement strand
ATACCAACTTTCTCACCTATATATATATATATTTCTGTGCGTGTGTGTTTGTGTACATTTATGCATCTGTGTCTATGTTTAGTATATAAAACGTATACGTATTTCCTTTTTAACGTCCGCCTAACAAGTTTGATAATATGAATATATTTCTTGGTTTCCACTGACAGACTGAAAATTTTGCTACTCGTGATTAAATTGGTTTCGTCACATTCAATGTGAACCCGTCAGGAAAATCTGAGTTAAAATGCGGCTGAGAGAATTAAAACCAACAAGTATGTCTCTCTCTCTCTCTCTCTCTCTCTCTCTCTCTGTCTGTCTTCATATATATATATGATATTATATATATATACACATGTGTGTGCATGTTTGGATAAAATAGCATACTTAACATTCATAATGTATATGTTATGTATGTCTATATATTTATGTTTTTTATTTGTATACTAAATCAAAATCTTTCAACCTTCCAAGTATATATTGTAATATTGTAGTGCATTGGTTATAGTATGAGCATAGAAACATGTTTAACGTAAATACTTGCTCCAATGGGAAACATTTAATTTTATATCAAAATATGTGAAAATATCTAGCCATCTCATGCTTCAAAGTATTTCGATCGCTTTTAAAGTTTGTATCCGTTTCTAATCAAGCCAGAAAAAAACCCCCAAAAATGACATGGACACAGATATTTCTGTTTTAACTTTTTCTATAGTCTTGAAATGTGTTTTATCTAATATTTTATAGTTATTGTTGATCCCATCTACTTGACGCTAAATTTTCACAATTATAAAATAAGTCACATAGCAACAATTTACCTGAAATTCAATACAATAACAGTGTACAAACTCTATACTTGGAATGACCAATTTTAAATGCTATTGAAACTTACTCACGAGGTATTGGAATCTTATATGTATACCATTCTGCCTAAATAATGGATCTACATATGCAATATCTCTGCATATCTGACGTCTATTTTCATTCCTCCACTTCACTCTCTATTTCATATCGTATCTAAAATAACTAATGATTAAGCATTTTCTCACCTCGTCCCCGATGAAGGGATCTATAAAATATCCCGGAAACAAGTGTAAGACCTTCTATTTATAAATTTTCCAAAATATTTCACAGCCTTGGATTTCTATCTCATTCTGAAAATGTTTTATTTATACCCATGCTGATACATGACCTATGTTGGACTCCTCATTCGCATAATCACCGAACCTGGAGTTTAACTATATTCTGTCCATAGCACTTAATCAGCATTACATAACATCTCTGGGTCTCATTGATACCATTACCTCTCATAACACCCAATCTCTCTCTCTCTCTCTCTCTCTCTCTCTCCCTCTCTCTGTGTATATATACATGTGTATATATATATATATATATATATATATATATATATATAGAGAGAGAGAGAGAGAGAGATAGACATATTTACACATGAATGTTTATATACACATACGCATATATAACATCATATATGTACATAAATAAGTATAGATGTGTTTCTGTGTGTGTATGGGTGTTTGATATATACATGTACATGTATGATTATTAATGCATATGTATACACAAACACATCTATTGGGTTGGCAAAAAAGAAATTTCGTTTCTTTAACCTGAAATAAAAGTCATTTTTTTTTATATACAAGAACCATATGTTATATATTATATATTTTCCATTTTGTTCCATGACCTTTGCCATCTTTCTGGCAACATCTGCACTCATAGAACTTCTGGTTCCTATCAGCCAAAAAATGACGCAAGTGCTATTTCAAATTATGATCATTATCGAAAATTTTACCATTCAAAGAATTTTGCAAACTTCGAAATAAATGATAATCTGGTGGTGTAACATAAGGGCTATCGCAAATATTGATACATTGTGTTACGTGAATCTTTCAATTTATGTAGAACACACATATCGAGCTTCTTAACGATCCAAGACATTTTAAGTGATTTTCAATTGTGTGTAATACATTTAACCTCGCTGCAATCGCTCGCACAGTTATATGATAATCAAAATCCATTATGGCTTTGATTCGGTCATTATCACCTTAAGTTGGTCAACCGGAACGTTGGTCATTTTTAAGGGAAAAATCTCCAGAACTCAATTAACAGCTGTCAACAATATTACTTCTAAAGTTAGCTAAAAGTAACGGCTATCAAATGTGAAAAGGAATAAGTCATAACAATGACAAAAGTCATTATTAAAAATCGTAACTCTATTTGTGTAAACGAAATTACTTTCATGCGAACCCAATATTTACTGAACACGCCCAATGCGTAGACGCGCACGCACACACTTATACACACATTTTCTTACACAAACTAAACACACACGCGTAAGCACGTGTTACATTTGATGAATCACTCACTTTACTCTGGACTCTTCTTTCAAAACGAGTCATATTGTTTTTACCAGCTTTTCTCATACACCAGATCACGTGCAACACTTTTCGGCTTGACCTATTCCTCTCTGCAATTTCTTCCCTGTAGCATTGCCGATTTGCTCACCAAAGTAATCTCTTCTCCTTGGATTTTATGCTGTTTCTTAACATTCTTGAGACAACGAAAGAACTTTTCAAAATGTTTTTTATCAGCTTCTTTGAAATTTCACACAATTTATACATTGATATCATTGCTCTTAATTTTTCATATTTTAGTTCAATTCTATCACAAAGTATGTTTCATGCTTCTGTGTAATTTTTCTATATATAGTAGACCCATGCATTGATCCGTGTTAAGAAGTTTACTTCCCAACCGTATACACCCGGGTTAAGTCTCACTGTGTGCTGCTTCGTCATGGGCCAGCATTTCCACATGTTGTTTTAACATTACTTTCACTTTCATTTTCTCTCGATTTATCTATGCCTGTCTCCTTCTAAGGAAGAACTAACAATCAGAACGTCAGCGGGTTTATTGTTCTCTTGAAAGCGTTAAGATAATACTACATTGGCTAAATCTCGCTAGTCCTATGTTTTGAATATGTATAGGCCAAAACAAATAGGAACAAGATTCCAAGGGAGAGGAAGATCCTCATGAGACGACGGACAAAAGTTGCAAATCGACTCAACCAGCATCCCAAGAATGGCAAAAGTTCCCGCCTAAAAACGACACTGATGGAGATCGAAAAAAGGCTGCAACAATCCTATGTGAAGGAGAGAGCAGACAAAGAAGCCTGGGTTATAAAAAACATTAAGTCAAACCCAAAGGCCTTCTTTCATTACGCAAAAGAAACAGCCTCAGTACGCTGCAAGATTGGACCCCTCTTCGAAAAGGATGGCTCCCTCACAGACAGTCCAACTAGGATCTGGTACTGAATGAGCAATTCAAAAGTGTCTTCACAACTCCATTGGAGCACAGACAAGTGAACAAACCAGTGGACT
>NC_068983.1:132843014-132846759 GCF_001194135.2 Octopus bimaculoides | reverse complement strand
TATATATATATATATATATATATATTATAACATTAGGGAATGTCAAAATCCAATCTTACAAGGATATTCAATTTAGTAATATCGAATTGAATTTTATAATAAAAAATATATTAATAATTTTGAGAACAACCACCAAGATGCAATTCAAACAATGAAGGAGATCAGATACCATCAGGGAAAACGTATCAACAAAATACTAATTTAAAAATCTATAAAATGTAAAAGGAAAGTTTATAATCCATAGAAATCTATACAAATACTAAAAAATTAATTCAGTTTAGTTTAGTAAGTTGATAAAAAAGAAAGTGAATTGTAGACTACGCCCGTTTCGTGGTCACATAACAGCAGAAAAATCTCTACATTTCACAATAAATCGATCAAGATAAATTCTACTCAGAATGAAATCACCCTTCAGGTCTTTATAAATTCAAATAACGTATCCGACTAATTAAATATTACAAATAAAATCAGATAAAATCGGAATAAAGTAGAAATGTCTGTGCAAGTGGGAAATCTGTTATTAGCACAATACTTAAAATGTCAAGGTTTAATAATTATAATTATTCAAGTTAAAGGCCTAATTATTCTAATAAAGAAATGCTATCTTTAGATTAAAAATATGAATACATGTAAAATGATAGTGTTATTAACTAATAAATGAATTTGAACGTTCAACAGTATTAATAAAATAAAAGCCATCACTTATCTTATCGAAGATTTCTTGTTAACTGGAGTATTAACCTTAATGCATGGAATTCATACGAAGTGTGTCACGTGACAATATGGCATCCATCCGTGAACTTAGAATTAAAATGCTTTTTTTTATTCTTTAAATAATTAAAGTATACTGGAGTCAACGAGATATACCTAATAAGAAAGGCATTCTCTGCTGGAATAACTTTGATCAGAGAACTGACCTAAGATTAAACAACCACTACAGTAACTTCTTCCTTTGTACTAAAATAAGTGAGCTCCATGGATTGTAGATTCACAAGAAAGATTAGTAATATACTTCGCACCATTTAGTTACGCCTATTTCAGTTCAAAATTTGCGGATATCGACATTATATTTCATGTCTCCTGTAACAAAAATTTTACTTCAATGCTCCTACTTCTCAACTTCACGGTTATAATCAATGAAGAAATAATTCTTTTAGTACCACTCAAATAGTATAGTGAGGAACATGATTAACTTAATATCTCTCCTTCGAATTTGCAACCGTGTTCCTGCGTTAGAAATCGTTATTTTTATTCTTATATTGATCACTGAATTTACTTATGACAAAGGTCTCGCATTTTTTTATGACCAAATGTGTTATTTTGATTGACAGAACACTGTTTAACATATCTGCGTTTTCCAATGTTACTAAATGGCATGGCAATTAACAATTCCAGTCAAATTACGAACTGAGTATTTGATGTAAATCTGGGCAAATCTTCCTGGTAAATGTGTTTTTATACATGTTAGAGGGCACAGAGGAATTTGGATTGAATCCTGTTAATTCTCATATTGCAGAAAAGAAATTGAAGAAACTGAAGTAAAATCTACTATTAAAAAATAGATGAACCTTGAAATGAAATTGAGTAGTCTGGGATCATATCGGTCATATCGAAAACATATCATATGTGTAGTGTTTAATGATGTATTATGAAATGTGTTATTTTGATTGACAGAACACTTTGTAGTTTAGAAAATACCATGAGATTGTATAATGTCAATGATTTTGCAAATCCATTTCTGTCATAGGTAATGCCATATAAATCAATGGTAATCGACGCCACTTCCTTGGGAAAAGAAACATAGAAAAAATAAAACATATCGTGCTGTACAACACTTAAGACCTTATTATAATGCCTAGATTCTTATAGGACTACCGAAAAAGCGTTATAGTTTGCATGGTGAGCCACATAATTTTACGATAGCCATTAATTTTCTAAACTGTATAAGAGAAGTCTAGAGAAAGTGTTTCAACCTGGAACGGAAACCATAATGCAGAATCGGTTTTCCAGGTACTGATTCTATCTCTACAGTACCTAACATTTCGTTTTGACAACATTACAAACTCTTTTAGTCTTGAGTAAAGGAAAGAGGAAGTTGTGATATTTGCGAGTTAGCGTGTGTTATTGAAGTTAAATGGCTTTCTGCTGGAAAATGAAAGCTCGTTGTGGTTTCGCTTTGCCGGAATCTTCCCTCCTGCAGTTAGGTGTCTATCAGGTTCTTTAGAAATATTGATTTCTTAATGAGGTAGGATTGTTCAAAGATTATATGTGTATATAGGAAATGGGAACGAGTGTGTCATTCAGTTTAAAAACTGCCTGTAGCTGTAAACAGATTGTAGTATTCATATTCAAGTCGTTGTATATAAATATACATGTGTATACACACACACACATGCGTATATAGATCTATATCTACATACGTATATATATATTTATATATATATATATATATATATATATATATATATATATATATATATAGAGAGAGAGAGAGAGAGAGAGAGAGAGAGAGAGAGAGAGAATCGATATTTAGCATTGGAGCGTGAGTGTATATTATGTATATTATGATTACATTATTTTTCTATATTTCTTCAGTATTATTTGGAGCAACAAAGAGCGACAAATCAATTACCTTTATGTGAGTTTTGAGATGTATGAGATCGACGTTGTTACCTTTCAGCTTGAACATTTTTAGGTTGATGTGTGACGGAAATATGAAGATAGTTATTAATATATTAACGTATTAAAGATTAGGATGTTTAGCATGGAATGGGTTTATGAAGCGAAACACTAGAGATGATGGCAAGAAGATTTATAAAGTTAATGAGCATAAGGTGTATACTTCCTAGTTCTGGGAGACATAATAGATTACGCTAAGACTGAAAGTAATACGTATGGAAATATTTCGCGTATTTGAAAAATTTAAAATATCCTTTTAGTATGGCATACGCGTTGTAGAAAATACGCATATTGCATGGTTTACGTATAAATGACTTCACTGTAATATGGAGGCATATTCAGAATCGCTTTTGATGGAAGGCTTCTGGGTAGTACTGTCCTTTATAGCAAATTATTCGAGATGCAATTTTAATTAGAAAAGTGGGAAGCCTTATAACTCTAGTTGCATTGAGTGTTTCTTTTATTCATTTTTTTTTAAAGGAATTGAGATCTTAGCAGTGTTCACATTCGAAGTTGAAAAATTCTCACATAATTTCATTAGCTAATGTTCTTACGAATTGCGGTAAATCTAGTCGATATTGATCCAATATGTTACAGGTCAGTACCCTGACATTGACACTATACAAAGTACAATCTAGAAACTAAGCTAAATCTCTCGTTGTCTACGGGCGAATCACAAGTCTTTGTATTACTTGGTGAAAAATATATTTATTCAATCAATCGCCACTCTTACATTTTTGTGTGATGTGAAACATTGTCAATAATTTATTTATTCATTTATGACAGAAGTAGGGAAATGTCAATGTCTTTTACAGTGAACCCGTTTCAAAGTAATTAGTAGAAAAATGTTTAATATATATATATATATGACCGTTGACTGAACACTATTCAATTCTTTTTCTCCGTGTTTTTCTCCTTGTCTCCGTATTCTTTCTGTTGAAGAGCGTAGCTCGAAACGTCAAAGACTTTCCGTATTCCTGAGCGTCATACTAATACATCCTTTTGTTATTTACACCACCTGTCCTCGTCTGTTGTTGTTTTTTCGTACATTCTCCCATATATATAT
>NC_068983.1:132841175-132842971 GCF_001194135.2 Octopus bimaculoides | reverse complement strand
GGTCCCGGGTTCAGTCCCATTGCGTGGCATCTTGGGCAAGTGTCTTCTACTATAGCTTCGCGCTGACCAAAGCCTTGTGAGTGGATTTGGTAGACGGAAACTGAAAGAAGCCTGTCGTATATATGTATATATATGTGTATGTGTGCATGTGTTTGTATGTCTGTGTTTGTCCCCACAACATCGCTTGACAACCGATGCTGGTGTGTTTATGTCCCCGTAACTTAGCGGTTCGGCAAAAGAGACCGATAGAATAAGTACTAGGCTTTCAAAAAATAAGTCCCGGGGTCGATTCGCTAGACTAAGGTGGTGCTCCAGCATGGCCACAGTCAAAAGACTGAAACAAGTAAAAGAGTATATTCATATATACCTGGGCTCTCATTCCTAATGTATTTTCGATCTTATTATTATTGTTGTTGTTGTGGTTCTTGTTGTTGTTCAGGCCACTGCTTGGAATCGAACTCGGAATCATGGGGCTGGTAGCCCGCGTTCTTAACCACTACGCCATATGCCCATGGGCATACGGTGTAGTGGTTGAATGTAAGTAATGTAAATAATGTACATAATTCCTCACTTCTTAAATATAGAACTTTAATATATTACAGTTATGTTGAAACAGGTAATATGGGAAAGTGCAGCATTGACAATAAAACATTTGTGGAATAAATGATAGGCTTATTCGACTAAACAACATGCTATGCGTCCGTTTGGAGTATTTAGGCTCCTAGCCTGTCATAGGAAATTGGGGTTGGGGTTATGTGATAGTTAAACGCCCAGAAAAGATGTCAGTGAATATACTCTCTTTTGCATATACTCTCTTTTGCATATACTCTCTTTTGCATATACTCTCTTTTGCATATACTCTCTTTTGCATATACTCTCTCATCATCTGAAATTTTGACACCTCCCTTGGATTTGTTGTCCTTCATCGCTCATAAAGTAAATTTGGAGGAAATGTGGTTGTTCATTTGTGGGCAACAGGGAACTAATGAGGTGGCAGCCTTTGCTTTGAATTTTGACGTCGACGTAAATTCATGTTTAACTATATTCTTAGATGTAGTAAACTATGTCATTAGATAGAAGTACCTTCTAGAAGATCTGTAAGAGGTTGAGAAGGAGGTGGTGGTGCTGGCAATATCAACTGGCTGCCTGATGAGTACATACCATTTGTTTCATTTGGAAATTTTAAGCCTCTACAGAAATGAAAATTTGTGTTTAGCACACTAATCTGGATAGAGTTATTATTTTTATAAGAATGGGATAGATCATATCTGAAAACAGCTTCAGGAGTTGTGGAGAACGAATTTGTACGTAGTCTGTTTCTAAGAGCTATTCTGTTATACCTCTGTCTAATCATTGAAACATTGGTTTAATTATCCAGCATTAAGTGCTGCAGCATGCATTTGCTGCTCTTGAGAAAATATCATCTTGTTTCTCTCTTGAGACTTCGTCAGACTTGCTGCAGCAAGCCTTTGCTGATGTTGAAAAAATCTCGTCTCGATTTCTTTCTTCAGACTCTCGCCTTCGGTTTTCTACAATCCTCCTTGCTTTGTACTTGTTTCTGGAGAGATTATGTCTTTTTCCTTTGATGGCATACTATTTTCAATATTGTAAGGAAAACATTATGAACATAGAAATATATTATACATTAGTCCCTATTTTTGTAAGCAGTTGTATGTATGTAGTACATTTTTATTTTTGTATACAGTATAAATTAACCAAATAGAAGCACACGTATGAACTTCTAATTTAACGGTAAATGCAACAATAATTATTATAGATTAATTTCTTTATATATA
>NC_068983.1:132836657-132841096 GCF_001194135.2 Octopus bimaculoides | reverse complement strand
CAGACGTATTAAATATTGATTATGGGTAAATATGTAACTGTAAATAACTTGCAATCTTGCAACTACTGCGATAATTATTAACTGGTAATTGTACGGTAAATGTGTATTCTTATATACCTTCGATCTTCCTCCTCATTGTTTTTGTCAACAGTTTCTCATGCAGCAGTTCGTTATGTCAGTCAACACATACAATGACACACCATACTGCTGTGGTGACCGTAAAGACGGAAAGTTGACGATGCGTAATGTTGTTCTCATTAGGATGTAAGTTCTTCATTTCTCTCAAATATAATCGAAATAAGATGACCTCAATTTTATCACATTAGAATTAGAAGTGAAAGAATGATTGTGAAACAATATTATAGCCTTATCACATTATAGATGATAAGCAGCTTTCTTTATTATATAGTACAGATGTGACAAATTCGGAGAAACATTACTTTCATTTTTGAAACATCGTCACTCACGTAATGTAACACTTTGTAATTTTGGTTGAAATTGAAAGTGTAAAACTATTTTCACTTTCTAATGAGACCTGGACGTTGTAGAGTGGTGTCTATCAAATAACTATAGCTGGTTGTTGAGATAACGTAGAATATATGTAAATGAAAATGCAGTTTATTTGGTAGTCAAAATATTACTGAATATTTTGATACGCCGTAGGTCAAAACAGGCAACCCAACTTTGGAATACATAAAGAACATACGCGCGCACCCACACGCGCGCGCGCACCCACACGCGCGCGCGCACCCACACGCGCGCGCGCACACAAAGGCACACACATACAAAGGCACACACACACACACACACACACACACACCCACACACACATATATAAGGTATGAAACTTCAGCATTTCTCCGTCACTCGGTATCTCTGTTTTTCATCTTGTCTCTGTTTCTCCAGCTGATTCTTTAAAAATTTATTTGAATAGAGCAGGAATTGAAAGAAGAGAAAGCAAAAAGGACGACAGAAAGTAATTGACGGAGATGAGAAAGTGTGTGTGCTTGTGTGTGAGAGAGAGAGAGATAGAATGAGTGAGTGATAGAAGGTGTGTGTCATGATGATTGATGTCTTTTAAGGTACATACACATATAGAAAATGTGACGTCGTTGTTGTCATCGTATAAAATGTTTACGATAGTTGATTTATGGAAAATATTATAATGTTCTTTCGCGGGGTGTTTTCTCCAGGATATATCCAGAGCAGCTCGAAGCATTCTTGCAAAAGTTCTATAAATTTTTTTGAAGGCGCTTTTTTACACTCCGTGCTGTACATCCATAAAACACAACTGACTGCACAAATTCCTGAAAGGAATTACGATTAAAATTTAATGCAAGTTTAGGTTTCCAGGCCGTTCATAATTTATTTAAAGCCGCTCAGGCTTTAACGATTCCGATATGAGCATCACTTGTGGACAGTTATACTTCTGCGATTTTACTTCGGAGATTTTGAATTCATCAACATTTTGGAAGAGTTTCCCAGATGTAGAGTTAATATCGCCGCTCCGTTTGAACATCGTATATTCTGCCTTGTCCAAGTTGATGTAAAGACCGACAGATTTAGTAGCACTGTTAAGGCTGTGCAAGAGTAACTCTGACCACAAATTTCATCTGGTAGTAGCTCTAAGTCATCAGCATAGTCAGAATCTCTGGTGTTAACAGTTGGAACATGTTTGCTTTTCGCTGTTTGAACAGTGAATCCTTTGTCCTTTATCTCATTTACAGAGGTGAGTAGAACATAATCTAGACAGGTAGGGTGACAAGGTGTCACCCTAGACAACATCAGCCACTATGCCAACGATATAAATCAGCCCTGCAAAATGCTTCTGAATCCATCACTCCCAACGATGAGTATGAAATTTGGTCTCTACAGACAAACACGTGGCAGGTTAATGCATCTCACTCAGACCAAAATTTACACGTAGAGTTCCCTTGGAGACTGCAGCTATTACTGAAAATAAAGAAACCCTTATGAAGATTTCTAAACGAAAGAGTATAAGCCTTATAAGATCAAGCCTAAAATTGTTCACTAAAGGTCAGAAAGAATTAACCTCAGAATATCAAACCTCAGAATATCAAACCTCAGAATATCAAAAAGAGCCTTACATAAAACAAATTGATAACATCACAGATTCTGCTGACAATGGATAATCATCTATGGCATGGAAAACGAAGTAAGGGGAAGAAGGAGCTTCTCAAAATCCAAACTGAATGTAGCAAGTGAAGTTGAACGACTCAAACTATGGCGATATCACTCTAAAACCCTACTTGGCAAACCACCTGAAATTACCAACTTTAAAATTAGAAAGATCATTCATCATCATTTGCAACATACAGCAATAATTTTTCTTCAAAGTAATGTTTAAAATATTCATGAGCACATAACTTACATGCCATTAATAACAATAAAGTCTGACATTTTAAAAGAAGCACTCAGATCCCTTTACCATGCCATAAACAACATTGTCTCATCTGTTCGCTTGTCATGGTTACAGCAGCAATGGACTAGCTCACAAATACCATGTGGTTAGCTTCGCGGTACTTTACTTGTACTATTGATTGCTCTCGTGAGTATTGTAACTATATAGATTGGGTTTGCATTCAAAACTTATTTCTATTTTACTCTTCTGGAGCTACACAATATTAACGTCAACATGATGTTTTTCGGAAATGGACCACAAAATTATATATCTTTTTATATATTCGTTTATGTAATTTTTTTTATATATCCAAATTGCTGAACTCTAAAGTGGTAAAGTTCATGATTACAATGTCCCAATACGAGTTCATTGCATTTCCTATGGGAAGAGTGATAGTGGTATATCTTTCACTCTGTGTACTACAAAGGTTTCTGCGGAAATTCCATGGATCAATACTGATGTTTCACTTTTATCGCTAACGTTTACATCAGTGAGTTACATCCACGAAATATAATCATCTATAAATGCATGCATAAATTTTTATCTATTGTAAAAAGAAAAATATATATATATTTATTTATAAGGCTGAAAAGAAGATACACATGGAGTATATCAGTGGCAAACATATATTCTAAATGTGTAATTACTATAAAAGTTTAACAAGATTTTGAATGCAATATTACCGTGAAAAGTAAGCTATGATATTTTAAGCCTAGTGTTCACACACTCCATGTGGTTACTTTTGCCTTTCCTTATTCCATGCACATTAAATTATGTAAAATTCAGGAACTGAATCCACATCACTTCATTACTTGTTAAATTACATCAGATGAGGGAACTTTTGATGTTGTAGCAGTGAAATAACTCAATATAACAGATTAAATCCATACCAATCTCGTTTGTCACGGAGATTCATCAAAAGCAACAAATACAATATCTACGATACTGATAGAAATACAAGTGGGTTGGTGAGAGACTGTGCGCGTGTTTATGTGTGACTGGAAACGAAAGGGAGACAATATTTACAGGTATACATATGTGTTCACACGCAGACACAAACATGCACAAAAATATTTTGGTGTTTGTCTGGGTGACACTCGAATTTGATAGGTGTGTGTATGTGTTTGTGTAACCCAAGGTGGTGCCCCAGTATGGCAGCAGTCTAATGATTGGAACAGGTAAAAGTTAAATACCAAAGTTAAATAACCAAATTTAAATACTCGCAATGTACAGGTCTGGTGAAGGAGAGGAGCGAAAAGAGGAGAGTTAGGATTATAACCCCACAACCACAAAGTTGAGCCGGTGTTGGTGTAACTCGGGTTGATTTTCTCACTATGGAAATAGGTCGCACTTACGAGAGAAGAAAGGAGTGGGCGAGCAGCAAATCTTTCGAGTGGCCAACGGTTATTCGAGTGTAATGAATGAATGCATGACAAAAAATATAGGGATTTGAAAAATCCGGGCGGATACGTCAATGAGCACTCCATGCAAATCCAGGATAAGGGAAACCATAAAAAATGATAATCAGTATTTACAAACTACAAAATCGAGGAAATGAACTAATATTGTGGCTGATTGATCCAATTCAAGTTATGATGGTAAACAAACGAAGGAATGAAGTTGATGGTAAAACAATGGTTATTAAATGGTTACAGTTGTCCAAGATCCTAATGGAAGCCTTTCCTTATCTTATACGCTGGTTTATTGATATTAAATTATGAAATTCCATAAAATAACCAATAACGAATGAGGTTAGCATCAACATTTCGGACCAGATTAAAGTTATGCTACAAAAGTACATTTTGATTCATGGAGACGCTTATTTTCTATGTAAGAACTTTTTCTCCTTTCTCTCTCAGTTGATGAACTATTAAGTATCTGTGAAGTAAAAGAAAAAGAATCACGCATTCAATGATGTCTTGTAAACTGTTTCATGTACATACATAGATACGCACACACACACACACACACACACACACACACACACACACACACACACACACACACACACACACAC
>NC_068983.1:132834724-132835498 GCF_001194135.2 Octopus bimaculoides | reverse complement strand
TTCACCGAACACTTAAGGGACGTTCGGCTAGGTTCCGACTCCCCCGTCGCCCGTCACTTCCACTTGGCCAACCACTCCCCCTGTAACATCTCCGTTTTTGGCCTCGCCCTGCACCATGGGTCCACTCCCTCGCGACTCCACTTGGAACAGCGCTATATTCTTAACCTTAGATCATCTTTCCCCGTCGGACTCAACACAGCCACCTCATCCTTACGACTCTCCCCTTTACGACAATGCTACATTTTTCTTTATTTATTATTTATATATTATTATTTTTTTTTTACCCCACCCCCCTCATCCACTTTACATTATATCCATTATTCACTTTTTTATTACAATCACTACAATTTTCCACAATTTATTTCATCCCTTCCTACACGCACACATACCCACACACAAAAAATACACGCACCCATACACACACATGTATGCACACCGACCCCCAACACACCACACACACACGACACGCATGCATGCACTTACACTGACCTTCCACTGACCATTGTCCATAAGCACCCACTAACTATTCCTGCTACTAATTCCTTCCACTATGTCACGCATGCACACACACACGCACACACACATACATACGCACACACACGTTCTGTTATTACACACACACTTGCAGACTGTCGCGCACGCACAGATATTCACCTCCCTTTTTCACTCTCCTCTCTTAGAAAGAACTTTTCCTCCACCACCTCCTCTTCCGGTCCTTCCACAATGTAACCTCATGGGCATCGGTGCCGATTTTCTCTTCCTCCGTTTTTCCAT
>NC_068983.1:132826043-132833776 GCF_001194135.2 Octopus bimaculoides | reverse complement strand
ATAATTTTCAATCAAGTGTGGCGTCCTATACAGGACACTGCTACGGACGTTTATAGTCTCAGAAAGCTGGCTAACGACAATCATTCTGTGTCTGATTAGTATTTGTGAGGGGAGCTCATCGCTCCCATCTGGAGCCTTACGTGGTCCACACGAACTCAATTTTCTGGTTGTTTACCCGTCCCCAGCGTGTGTTAATCAGAAGCTAGTGATGAAAACTCAAGTAGTACAGAATCGTAACATATAATCGTCAGTGGAGATAAAGATAGAGAGAGGGAGGGAGAAAGAGAGAGAGAAAGATAGAGAGAGAATGAGATAGAGAGAGAGAGAGAGAGAGAGTGATACTAGCTACTTTCACTAGACAAATCATTTGGGTTTCAACAGCAACAACGTATTTACTACAAGTGTTCCCTTTGGGCTTCTAACTCTTGGGTAAGAGTAAGAACTTCTTCATAACTTCCATAATTTGTATTTAACCTTTAGTTATAAGTAAAGAAGTTTACATTTATCTTAACGCATCACTGATAAGTGTACCGTTTGTATCAGTTATAATCACTTAAGCTGGCTTTCGATGACTTTTCGAATTTCGTAAATTTTGAATATGAGAACATTTTTTGTGCTTGTTTTCTCGCATTTGCCTTCAGTATTGACCTGACCTAATACGCTCATACATTGATTAAAATAACAATGCTGTCATAATTATAAATTGCTGTAATGATTTTTTTGAGAATTAGTGGAGTATCCAAAGTACGCAACGTCACATTAATGGGATTGTAATTGGCACTCATTAACTCACCCAATGTTTTTCTTTGTTTCTCTGCATTTTCACACAGATTTGACAAATGTATGCTTTAGAAATACTATCATTAAGCATTTTTTAAAATTACATTTGATTATGTATTTGTCAGACTTTTAGAATAGCTGTCTTACAAAATTCTCAAGTTTCCATTTTTTTTCCTAGATTTCTTCACATTTTATAGTAACTTGCATTTAAAAAAACAATCGCGGCTAGATTTTGTTAAGCATGCAATTTTTTCATCCTTGTTTCTTTTTTTATTATTTTCCTCAAGTGACTGCCCATTTCCTCATCGTACTATCGGAACACAAGTCACAACTAATTTGTTTTTCTGTTGTGTTATTTTTCGTCAGGCTGTAGCATTTCACGCTTGAAAAAATTGTAATCTGTAGTTTTTATAGAAAAAGATTTCGGGAAGATATACATAATTGGGAATTTCTCTGTTACTTTCTTTCCGTATTTTGATTATGAAAATTAAAACGTCAGGGTGGAAGTATGAAATATTCTTTTTAAAGATGCGTATTGGATGTTTTTCGAAATGTGGAATGCTATAATTTTGAAAATATATTGCGAAAAATGGTTAGAACAACAAAATATAGCTCAGTTTGATGGATCCCCTTTGTAATGAAAATTTGAATAAAGCGGTATTATTTGTAAGGCAACTAGAAACCGACACAAAAAGATGTGTCAGTGTTGTTAAAAGAGGTATTTTTCTGAGAGAGATAGAAAAAGAGACATCCCACTTACCAACATTCTTGTTTGTGTGCAATAGATAGATGTCAGGTTGTTCTCACTTCTTTATCAATTTATTGAAAAAAAGTGTTATCTAGTGTGTTTACAGTGCAGTGTGTAATCCACAGGCAACAACTGGTTGCAAATGACCAAAATGGTATACTTAATAAATTGTTGAGCACTCTTATCAGTGAATAAAATCAAGACACAGGCTCTGTTTCACATTGTTTTAACAGCTGTACACTGAGAAGGACAACGATTTTGAACGTTTGTCATTGCACAGAGAAGTTCGACGGCTGTCAAAGGGAACCTGCCTAAGAAGACTTTCTCCATTTCATAAACCGTCTTGAGTTTTTCCAGTTTGCGAGCCTCTCTGAATTGAAGAAAGAGAACATACCAGAAGATAACATTCAAGCATATTGTTTACACCTGGATGAGCTGCACAGAGACATATCTGACAGATTTCAGGATTCTATTATTTTTGTTTTTGCGTAAACTAGCAGTTCGGGTAATCAATTCATTCTTAAATATTAGTCATAAGAAAACTAAAATAGTGGAAAGACAACTGGCTTCACTTCAAAATGAAATTGAGCTGAGGCCGAGTTAAAAAAAAAATTATATCAGGATGTTTGGCTGAAAAATGATATTTCTAACCGCTACTCTACTCTGTGGAACAAAATCGAGATGTCATTTATTGCCTTTCCAACATCATATTTAGTAGTGAGGGACTTGCGCAATTGCCAAGCTTCTTTCTAAGACAGAAAGAGAGAGAGAGGGGGGGAAAGAGAGAGATAGAGGGAGAGATGGACAGACACATATATATAAGTAGTAGAGGCGCAATGGCCCAGTGGTTAGGGAAGCGGACTCACGGTCATAGGATCGCGGTTTCGATTCCCAGACGGGTGTTGTGAGTGTTTATTGAGCGAAAACACCTAAAGCCCCACTAGGCTCCGACAGGGGGTGGTAGCGAACCTTGATGTACTCTTCCACCACAACTTTCTCTCACTATTTTCTTCCGGTTCCTGTGGTACTTATATTTCAAAGGACCAACCTTGTCACACTCTGTGTCACACTGAATCTCTTCGAGAACGACATTGAGGGTACACTTGTCTGTGGAGCGCTCAGCCACCTGTACGTTAATTTCTGGAGAAAGCTGCTCCGTTGATCAGACCGGATGGGACCCTTGTTACCGTAAACGATGGAGTGCCACGATATATATATATATATATATATATATATATATATATATACATATGTATATATATACATGATTCTCTTTCACATGCCATAGCAGATTTTGAATGGTGTCAGTTTGGAGTTAAGTAGGCCCAAAGATGCCGAAATTTAGAAAAATTATTTATATCTCAACTATGATATAATATATAATACTTTCTATAGGTATTTACAGTCAGCACGGTTCCTTATAATATTATTCGTACGGCTAGGTGACGTGAAGAAGTTCTTTCATACTTCCATAAATCACATAGCTCCGCTTATACTAATATATGAAATTTATGCCCATCTATCTATAAATAGTAGTGATAAAGACTTTTTATAATTGAAGAATCTTTTCACAAAATGTTTCTGAAATTTTGTTTTTAATCATGCTATAACTGGAAAGCTGGAATGAAACTGAATACTATAAAATAAGTTTTCTTTTTTTTTTTGTTTTGTAGCTCTGATTCTTCTGAAGCTGGACCCATTCTAGACTGCAATAGCAATGGTATGAAACGTTAAATAAAAAAACGAATAAACACACTTATGCCGGATATTATTATTATTATTATTATTATTATTATTATTATTATTATTATTATTATTATTATTATTATTATTATTATTATCTTGAATGTCAGGGAAATCTTTAAAGAATGATGAGCAGAAAAATAAACCCGCGTGTCTATAGATGTTAATATTCCAAACTGATTAAAAGTAAGCTCTCTGCAAGTCATATAAGATATGTTTTGCTGAAGCATATGCAATTGGATTGAAGAGACGTAAAGCCATCCATGCGTAAACGCATGGAAATATCACTTTCTAGACGGACTCCAATCGGATTTCATGTCTGGTATTGCTGCCGGATGACATGGATATAATGATTGAACGGATTACATCTTAGGGTACAAGGTTATGGAAATCAATTTATGTTTAAACCAAATCAAAGGAAGTTCAAGAATGTTAGATTTTAACGCATAATCCTTCTTCTAACGGAATAGAGGAACTGATTTATTTTCCTTGCGGGCGTCTGAGTTAATTCAGTTGTAACGCGCCAGTGTAGTTCTTCTATTCAGTCCATTATTTCTTGCAATTTAGATCTTCTATTTCTAAAGTTAGATTGAGAAGTAAATACCAATATACCCTGGAGAAATAATTAAGCTGTAGCTAGTAGTTAATGAAGAAGATGCCTTTGCTATAATTGCTGTTGTGTTCTTAATTACTCATTGTTTAACGTATATTTCATTTGCTTGTCTCTAAGCTACAAAGATTATCAGGAAAAAATATTTCAGATAAGAAATATACTTGTTTGTTATTGCGTTTGTTTTACGCCAAACGGTACATGAAAGTGCAAACTAATAATTTAAAAATTTCCAACCGTGACCATCAAACATATTTCTCCCTATTTCCCGGATTGTATTATCTTTGTTCTTACATGTTCGTGGTGGTAATCGGAATTGTCTATTGTTTTATGAAAATCAATGGAGCAGCCGCGAAACGTTTTCTTCGTTGACATAAAAATAACAAGATCAGAGAAATGGTAAAAATCTATTGAAGACACATGCTTAATATTGGTTTGCGATATTCTTCTGTGATGTCATTTCAAAATGATTTGAGCCAATAATCAATTTAATCTCACCTAGATTCGATAATTGAATCGGTAACATTAGTTGATTGAGAAACCAGTAATATCCGGGGAAAATGGTGTTCAACTGTGAGCGTAATTAGTAAGTAGAAATGTTAACTAAGTGGATGTAAGTACTGCTGATCTACCTAGATAAATTGGCAATCTTCCTCTGAACATGCAATTCTCAATCATTTACTATGTGGCCATGTTTGGAATTTAGAGGAGTTACAAGAGTGACAACCATTGGATACAACAAACTCCTGGTTAAAAAGAGAGAAATGTATTTATGAAACTAAAAGGTGACACAAAGTTAAAACATCATATTCGAATATATTCGAATGGTGAGTGATATCAGTGTTTATGTATAGTGGAGAATACAAAAACTATATTATACATTTTATTTTTTGCTTCTCTTAGCTCTTAGACTGTGGCCATGCTGGGGCACCGTGCTGAATAGTTTTAATTTCAGCGAATCGACCCCAGAACTCTTTTTCTAAACCAATGACCAAATGATAACGGGTTCTTTTCTCGATCCAGTATGTTTCAAGAATGTAAACGCACCAGCACCGGTTGTCAGACGCTCCTGAGAACAATAACATTCACGCAAAAAGCATATGCGCATCTACACACTCTGACACATAAACACACATTTGTCCAAGGTTCTACGCAGTGAGGTTGTGCTCAGAACCATAAGGTTGAGACATAAACGGTCTTACTACACAACCACACATTCAAACACACACACACACACGTACAGGCACACATAGATACACTTATGTTTCTATCTATCTATACACACACACACATTCACAAATGCACCCCCACACACACATGCACACGTATATATACATATATATATATTTATATGATAATTTTTTTAAGGGCAAATATTTGGCATCTTGAATGTTGATATCTGAAATGATATTGTAAATATATATATATATAAATTTATAAGTTCCTGCTTGAAGTTTAGAAAAATATATATACCTACTGCTATCTTCAGCAACGTTACTCCGATGCATAATTTCACGAGTATCTACACATACGTATACGAGCAGCCACTTCGTACCGCAATATATATACACACTCGCAGAGATACACAGTAAAGCAGAATTTCCATCTCTCTTTTCAGCCACGTGTAGAATATCAAAACGTCTCTGCAGTGAATGCAGCTTTGATAAAGTAGTGAATTTTCCAAATAGTAATTGTAATAAAGGGTAAAAATCGTTGATAATTTTATCAAGGATTCATTTGTCATCTATTTCCTAGCGCGTGGAAAGGCGTATAGCCAATCCCTTGTTATAACTATGTATATAATTATTATATATGTAAAATTTACCTTAATTTTTTTTTATTTCCGCGCTGACCCCTTGGTATGCATATTTGTAGATACTCATGAACTTATGTGTAGATACTTATGAACTGAAGATAGTAGTTGATATAATCATTTTCTTACCTTAATCTTGAAATGGGATTTTGTACACGTTTAAAAAAGTTTAATTCATTATCTGTCTTTCGCTGACTACAACTCGTATTTTATTTTTCGGAGTTTTTAAGGGGGTATTAGCGTCTTTTGGCGTTTATTTTCTAGCCCGTGGAGAAGCTCATAGCCAATCCCTTGTTATAATTATGTATATAATCATTATAATATTTGTAAAATTTACCTATGAAGATTTTATTTCCCCACTAACCTCTTGGTAAGATCAGTAATGAATTTTACCCATAATATATATATATATATATATATATATATATGTGTGTGTGTGTGTGTGTGTGTGTGTGTGTGTGTGTGTGTGTGTGTGTGTGTGTGTGCATGTATGTACCTTTACTCGTTTCAGTCAATTGACTATGGCCATTTTGGGGCACCGCCTTGAAAACTTTTAGTCTCATAATTCTACGCCAGGTCTTATTCTATTAAGCCTTGTAAATATTCTAACAATCTTTTTTTCCGATCCGCTAGGTAACAGGAAACGGAAATACACAAACACTGGTTGTCAAGCGGTGATGGGGTACAAACACAAGTACAAAGATTCTTTCAAAAGGATTTGATTGGTCCCAGGCTATAGTAGATGATTGTTGCTCAAGATTACACACTGTAGGACTGAACCCGGAACTATGTTGTTGGGAAGCAAGTTCTTTCCCACGTAGCCACGCTATACATACATACCAGCAGGAAAATAATATAATCAAGAGAGGTAACAAGTGTCAACATTGTTATCCTATACTGAATTTCACTCGCACACATACGAAATTTAGTAAGTCTAACGGGGAATAGAGAATTTATTAGGGAAAAAAATGAGAAATGCAAAACTAAAAATCAGGTCACAAATATGGCACATGTGAAATAACGTATTGAATTCATCCAGTGGCGATGAATTCAAAATGCATTGTCACTACATCACCCTTCTCATTTGATTTCGTAATAAGACTGAAATCTGGGAACGTTAAAGATCTGTGGAACAATATTTTTCTCAAGCTGAACAAATGACTGATAAGAAGACAGTTGTATATTTACTTTAACGCCCACTCACAAAAACACTTACATGTATCACTCTCTGTCTGTCTGCCTGTCTGTCTGCCTGTCTGTCTGCCTGTCTGTCTATCTAGCTGTATAAACATATATATGTGTGTATATGTGTGAGTGTGTATATGTAATATATAGAATGTAGTTATATTGATTGATAGATAGGTAGATAGATAGATAGATAGATAGATAGATAGATAGATAGATAGATAGATAGATAGATATTGATAGATAACTTTCTTTTATTAGACACACAGGGCTGCACACAGAGGGGACAAATACAACTGTAGAGCTTTTCTTTAAGAAAAAAAAAATCCGATCAAAAGGGATCAGTAGGGGCAAAAAAAAAAATGGGGGTATCGTATATCACAGAGAATGTCAATTGTGTAAAATGGGGTAACATTAGGTTTATCCATGGAGAGAAAAGCCTACGGAAAAGACCATGGTAACCTCAGCAGGGAATAGACACATGAGAGCGAAGTGTTCTCTCTCTCTCTCTTTTGTTTTTAAAAATTTTTTGTTTTCGATTTATAGGATCATGCTCAAAGAGGTATCGTCACTCGCACGCACCATCTTTGCTACATTCACCCACCTTTTAATGAAACTTTCACGAGACAAAAACTGTCTCTCTATTCTCACCTTCTTTTTCAAGTGAAACTTGAAAAAGTTGAAAGAGCGATTGGCCAGAGAGGTAAGTTTTCGTCTCTAATTCTTTCACTCGGGTCCACCGCACACATTCTTTTACCATGGCCACCAGTATGATGAACACTGCCTTGCCTTCCCTGTTGAGGGACGGTGGTTGAGCAATTTGCACAATAGACTCGGCTGACAGGCGGACTCGT
>NC_068983.1:132819586-132823928 GCF_001194135.2 Octopus bimaculoides | reverse complement strand
AGATAGATAGATAGATAGATAGATAGATAGATAGATAGATAGATATATAGATAGATAGATAGATAGATAGATATATAGATAGATATATTGATAGATAGATAGATAATTAGATAGATAGATAGATAGATAGATAGATAGATAGATAGATAGATAGATAGATAGATAGATACATGGATAGACTTCGTTTTTTTGCGATTACTCAAGCAATTACTGTTTAGTGATTACCTTGATAATTGGATTTGCTCGAAGCATGTGCGTTTCCGTATCGAGAATATGAATAATTCAAACAGTAGCTATCATTATATATCAGAGAGAAATTATTTCCTACAGTCATATATATTGCATGCAAATAAACCAATGAGTTCTTTGAGAAATATTCATTACACACTATGATAAAAGTGGAATAGAGAGTGAGGGCTCTGCTCAAAATGACTGCAGCATTAATTGTTAATGAATAAGTGTTGCTCCATAAGTTTGCTTTCCAAAAATGTTATGGTTGACCTTGTGGTGTATATCTGCCAGCACGTGGTGTTTCACCAGTCTTACATCCAGACTAGCAACTAAGAGAGAACAAAGACCACAATAGAAATAAAACAAGGAATTTCAGGCTACGTGCCTTCTTTAGATTTTACCATTAACTGAAGAAGGGCCAGTGGCCCGGAACGCCCAGTTTTTGTTTTTTGTACTCTTTGTTTTCACTTAATTCTCCAGTCCACAATCACGTGGAAGATGGTCTGTAAGCTGTTCCGTGACGCAATGAGCCGAGAACAAGATTTCTGTATAGCTACACAAGTTTCTTGATGGCATGTGAATTGTAAGACATAAAGATGATTAATCGAAGAAGACTGTAGATTCACTTCTCTTTAAGCTTCGAGTACAAATTCCTTTTGCCGTTGATACATACAGAAACGATAAATTTTTCATCCATATTTTCTTGGCCATACCCTTAATACGAATAGTTAAAAAAACATACCTTATATTCCATTTGACTTGAACTGAGGAGCATATTTCATATACAGATGACACACTGCTGTGTTAGTGACGTGATTAATGATGCAAACGTTGTATGTGTTGTATGTGTGTGTGTGTGTGCAAGCATTTGAGTGTGAGCGCGCGCGTGTGTTATGTACAGTGTATTGTTTTTAACAGTGTATGACTATCCAAGATATGAGTCGTCGTTTTACACAACAGTCTAAACTCAATAGCCTTATGCTAAATGCCCATCATATAAATGCTTCTTCATCTCCACCGTTATACGATGTATGAAGGATACATAAATATTGTACGTAAGAGGAATAATAAAAACTGAAATGCTTGTATTATTTTCGGAGGATATCAACACGCTAAATGAAAGTAAATTGTATTAAATATAGAATAAAACGCTACAAAAGAGCATGACTTTATCCAAAACATTGGGATTTGATACAAAAAAATACCGGGTTTGACAATAAAAAAAGAAAACTACAACACATCATTCTGGCTTTTAATCTTCCTCGAAGAAGTCCCCTTCTGAAGCCATACACTTTATCCAGCGACGTTTCCATAAATGGGAGCATTCATAGAAATCCCTTTTATAGATAGCGAGCAGCTGCCTCGTCACCATTCTCTTGAACTTCGTCGACATCTTGAAATCTAGTTCCTTTTAAGTGCGATTTAATTTTTGGATCAAGGGAAAAGTCGCAAGTGTCTAGATCTGGGGAGTGTGGGGGGTTTTGAACCTGGGGAATGTTATACTTGGTCAAAAACTGTTGCACAACATGCACCAAATGGGCACATGCGTTGTCATTGTGGAGTTACTTCTCGTCGGACGCATGCAATTCTGTTTCTGAGAATCAGCGTTGCGTCAATGCCCTAACACGTCACGGTAGTTTACTGTATGACCAGATGGAGCATAATCATGGAGAATAATGTCTCTGCAGGCGAAGAAAACTCAACAATATCTTCACATTGCTTCAATTCATTTGACCTTCCTTTCGACTCACGGAAGTTGGGGTCTTTCATTGTTAAGACTAAAATTTGGTTTCAGGGTCATAGCCATAGGCCCCCTATTAATCCCTAGTTTTCAGAAAGTTTTCGTCTTCTTCAACATGATGTAGGAAAACCTGCTCAGCTGAAACCCGATCTTCATTTGGTCAACGGAATGGATTGAATTGAACCGTAACAAATTTTTACCTCCTCCGACTACGTGTGGTGATTCGACGGTCTTTCTAAATAGCTATATGTACATCTCCTAAATTTTCTTCAGATTTGCCGGGTGCGGGTCTAACAGAACGTGCGCCAGTGCCGACATTTTGTTTGTCATCTTGGAAACGTTTCAATCATTTGTATACTTGTCCTGCTGATACACCTTTTCCATCTTGCGTAGGTCTCTGCGTAGGCAGCGCCAAACTTTTGGTAAAATTTGTGTATGATCGTTTGAAGGGTAGTGTGAAAGCATGCATATAAGAGGGTGAGAGAATAAGCGAGTACTAGGAAAAAGATACTGGTAAAGCAAATGGTATGGCAAGAGCAAATTGGAAAGTATTACTTAGATGTAGATTTATCTCACATTAACGTAGGAATGTGAAACGCATTTTGCTAAGGTGAAATATCTTACACTAAATTTTGCAAACGAGAGAAGTGTCAAAAACGTAGAAATACCACATAAAAATTGAAATGGTAAAGTAGTGTCAAAACCTGTTGCAGACTAGTAAATGAAGACTGGAGGAATGCCAAAAGGTCGGTAATGATCGGATAACACCACAAATCAGAGAGATACCTATAAAGCGGAACCCGTTAAAATTCAAAGGGAAGAAATAATTGTGACCAAAAATGATAAAACAATGTCAGGTGGGGTAAAATCTAATGAAAAAATGCTTATATTTCATATCAATAAAGGTATAAGGATGGCTATATATTCATATATATAAGTATGTCTGTGTGTTTGTGTGTGTGTGTGTGTGTGTGCGTATGTGCGTGTGTGCGTGCGTGCGTCGTGTGTGCGCGCGTGTGTGTATACATACATATATACATAAATTCATACATAAATACTTACATATATAAACGTATACACATATATACATATATTTATTTATATATATTCATGTACATCTGTCTGTTTGTATCTATCAATCCATGTGTGTATGTTTGTGTGAGTATATATATATATATATATATATATATATATATATATATATATATATATATATATATATATATATATATGCGTGTGTGTGTGTGTATCTAACTGAATCATCGTGACCCACAAGAGTATACGGCATCTGTGTATATAGATTTCGTTAGCTGATACTGTGATGTATTATGCAGTCGGCAAAATTAATCTAAAAGAGCATAAATTCTTTGGAGTGAATTTTAAAAAAAGAAATGGCAGTCAGTCTAATAACTTTTCATATTAGGTAATCCTCAACACATGCTCCAACATCTTTATCAGTTTGTTTATTTCTGTCAATAACAACTGCGAATATTCGAAACTGCCAATTAAATAACTGCGACAAAATATTTGTAAAACCAAAAATGAATAAAGTAAAACACATAGAAACAAAGACAAATGTATAGTCGTTCATATACGCATACGCATAAAATCCATTCATGCATAAAGTCTATCCACATAATTAGGCAGACATATGAATCAAGCACACATGTAAACATGAGCGCATAAATACGGACGTGCAGGAATATGCATAGTGTGGTACACGAGATATACGTTTTGATACCTATGTATGTGTCTGCGTGTTTTGTACGTGTGTATACACACAAAGACACACACATATGTTGGTCCGCAGAAGATTGTCCAATGCTCTTTATAGGTTTCTTCTTATACTTTATTTCTATTCCTAAACAGTCAAAGCATCTCAAATTATCAAACATCTTTACCTAATGGAATTAGGTTATGATATTGGTTTTGCTCAAACATACTGAAATCAATACCAATTGTGTTAACAGTTTCTATTTTTTTCATATTATTTCAGAAACACACGACCTCGAACACCATCAGTCCGGTCTTTAATATCCATCAAAGAGCCACACTCTCCTGTAGTCCATAACTTTCAATCTTCCTGTCTTTCTGTCTCTCATTCTCTCACTATCCCTGTCTCTCTCCTGCTCTTCAGTGCGTTAACTTAGTTTGCCGTACGAGCGTATATACTGGTCCGCTTCTCGTTTATTGAATTATAAATCTTCCACTCTTAACATCTCTCCCCTTACTTTTACCTCTTTCTATCCCTCTCTCACACTCTCTCTATGTAGGAATCTATATGTATCACTATATTTAGCTATCTATGAAATTTATATATTCATATATACGTATACATATATAAGTTTATATATTCGTTTTGCAAGATTC
>NC_068983.1:132817540-132819486 GCF_001194135.2 Octopus bimaculoides | reverse complement strand
AGTATATATGTGTGTGTGAATATACATATATATATTTATATATACACACACTAACACATACGCACAGGCACGCACACAAACACACACACACATGTATACACATGTGAGTGGGAGCACGTGGCTGGTTTGTACATTAGTCTGTACATACGTATTACATACATGTGTACGTACATACACACACAAATGTGTGCGTCTGTTTATAAACATGCGTACACACCAAGCTATAACTACTTGTGTATGTATGAGTGTAGATGCATGTATGCTTATTTGCGCGTGTGTATGGAATTATCTATACATCATAGATCATTAAGATATTGGTCGCTCTGTGTAAATCTTCTAATAATCTAGCTTTCAACTATCAACAATAAAACCAATACGTCTGTAGGTCAACTCTTTAAACATGCCAGCTAATAAATTTAAGTCCAATTTATTAAAGCTCAACGACTTACAAGATGCGGTGAAAAAAATCTATGAATCATTTGCTATTAAATAAATTGATGAAGTTTGAATGTCTCGAACTTTAATGTTGGAAAAACTAAGCAAAACCGTCAATATGATTAACATGCGATTTAACTGCGCAAATAATTATAAAGATAAATGAAGATTGAGTGAGGATACTGGTTAAAAAGAGATGATAGTGTCATCGAATATAATCGACCAATAAGCATCTCGTTTTTGGTCAGTGTAATATTCTATAGTTCGTGACCAACATATTATTTAGAAATTGATTGGTAAACATGTAGTGAGTGATCGACATATTTGCTAGTTGGCAAAGAAACATAAAAAGCGTTGAATATTAAACAAACTTAATTGTGCAATTCTATGGAGACATTGCATAGTTTCGCTAAATCCGCACAGCTGGTTTTAAAAGTAGACGCTACGTTAAACACCATGCATGGTTTCATACACTAATGGATCTTTAGTGAAGGACTACCTTTCAGTTGCTGTGCCTGCTGAGATATTGTAGACAACTTTCCATCAAATCTCATCCATACGTTATTGTCTTAAAAATGGAAGCACATACTCAATTGTATACAATCACATGTAAATACACATGAGAAGGTAACGGTTACAACGGCTTTATTTCGGGATCAGATAAGACCAACTTCACGATGGTGACGATGACGTTGTTCACTGACATCACAGCAACCGCTTCCATCACCACCACTAACACACCCACCTCAACAACCATCTTATTTCATCATTATTGCTAAACGACAAAAACAGAACCAACTAAACTTGCTGCTATGTGCCTCAAACAGAAAAAAAGAATCCACGTTTGCTCCTGTCAAATATTGGAACATTTGATATATCAGAATGATCGGAAAACACAAAGATTATGGAGTATAGGAAAAATACAGTTTCTCTCTTGTCTAAAGCAAACAGGTCTCTTTAAAGCGATTTAATGTAAGGAATGGCAATAAGCTAACACTTAAGAAAACTGTGGTGAGTTAAAAGAGATACAATGTTAGTTACTGTCTGAAATAATTTGATGAATTTGACGAATATTTTAGTGGAAAACTAGAATGCTAAGAAAATAAGATATAAATGTAAATGGACTGCATAAAAAGGAATAAGCATTAACATAACGACGGGAGCATGAATAAACTGACATGGTACAAGAGCAAGCATTGTTCACGGAAACATTGCACTTCAAATTCCTTATAATCAGACTCGATTGCACCGTCGTCTATTTCGACTTCCTCATCGTCAACTTTAATATTGTCATCATCAAGTTACGTGTCTCCATATTAAGATGTAGCGAATATATATATTTTTTAATTAGGAAGAGATATTCATATTAGTGATTACTTACATCAAATATAAAAGTATGTAAACATTAAATGCTACGTGGATGAAAACAAGCTTTGAAGGATAACATTTTGTTGCAACGCATATTCCGTTATGTATATATGTATATGCATACGTACAAACATATATGTGTA
>NC_068983.1:132815891-132817336 GCF_001194135.2 Octopus bimaculoides | reverse complement strand
TATATATATATATATATACACTGACCTTTACCTAGTACAATAGATATAAAACTACTCATACTATATGCATATATACGCAACAAGAAGAAAAGTAAACAAAACCAGTTTTAAACTTTTATTCCATATTCCTATTTATTAACTCTTTTAGCATATTACAAATAAATTCAGCAACCATTTTCGGGAATCAAATTCAGCCCCGAAGCGACGAAAACAGTTGCATACATAAATAATGAAATAAAGGTTAAACAGATATTGTCTTTGTCTCTATAGTATTATATCTGTATAGAGTATATACTATATTCGGTATGTATAATAAATGCATATATATTTACGACACTGGAAGGGGCAACATTTTTTTTTTATTATACACAGCTTCTAATGTTCTACATGCAGTTTTAATGCTAAATACAATTCATTTATGATCCTGCCCTGTAAAATGTGTGTGTGTGTGTGTGTGTATGTGTATGTGTATGTGTGTGTGTGTGTGCGAGTGTGTGTATGTGTGTGTGTATATATCAAATCTGCCTTGCTGCAGTAACGATATTTCAAAGGACAATGAAGTAATCCAGAGAGCTGACAACATAATCAAGACTGATGATAAGGAAACTGACATTGACGAATTTGAAGTTGACGTTGATGAGATAAAAAGTGACGACAGGACTTTGCAGGAGGAAACCTATATGTATAAGGCAGTCATTTTTCTTTACTTTATACTGTATTATACGACCTGTTAAACGTATAAATCAAAAGATGAGCATCGTATGGATAATCCCGATACTTTTGATTTCCATACCTGCATCTGATTCAAACTTACAATTAGGCCACATCGTCACCTCTCTGCGAAATGCTGAAAACATTCAGCCAAATATTCATTCTTAATTCAGTTAATTGAACACTCAACAACGCATTGTTAGCAATTGTGAAAGAAATCCATCCATCAATCCGCGCATCTATCCATCTATTGATGCATACATCTACCCATCCTTTCCATCAGACTATCCATCTATGCATCCATCTATAAATACATATTATTTTATTCTTTTACCTGTTTCAGTAATTTGACTGCATCCATGTTGTAGTACTGACTTCAAGGGTTTCTTTAGCCGAAGAAATCGACCCCAGGACTTCTTCCTTGTCAGCCTAGTACTTATTCTATCGTTCTCTCTTGCCGACCCCTTAGTTACCGCTTCTTCACACACAACATGGACTAAAACATTCTTGAGCAAATTACAATGTCAATGTCATGGTTAGCGACAGCGAAACCGGACGACAAACACAATCCCTCTTTGACTTATAAAGTATATTTTAAAAAAATATAAAATCTATGTAGACTGTGTGGATTTTACTTCTTTTATTTCATATATTTTTTTCATTACAACTCACCACGTGGAAATAATCAAAATTCTGCTGCTCCCTTTATGTCAGCTCATATATATATATATATA
>NC_068983.1:132813563-132815228 GCF_001194135.2 Octopus bimaculoides | reverse complement strand
CTCAATATTCATATGTACATGTACATGCATACACGTGCATGTCCTGCTGTTTAGAATACTGAAAGTAATATCACTAGTTTTTGGTTTCGATTCTCAGAACAGCTGTGTCTTGTGTTCTTGAGCAAAATAATGTATTTAACGTTGCTCGATTCAACACATATGTATAGGCGTAGGAGTGGCTGTGTAGTAAGTAGCTTGCTTACCAGCCACATGGTTCCGAATTCAGTCCCACTGCGTGACGGCTGGGCAAGTGCCTTCTACTATAGCCTCGGGCCGACCAAAGCCTTGTGAGTGGATTTGATAGACGGAAACTGAAAGCAGCCCGTCGTATATATGTATATATATATATGTATGTGTGTGTGTTTGTGTCTGTGTTTATCCCACCAACATCGCTTGACAACCGATGCTGGTGTGTTTACGTCCGCGTAAACTAGCTGTTCGGCAAAAAAGACCGATAGAATAAGTACTAGGTTTACAAAGCATAAGTCCTGGGGTCGATTTGCCCGACTAAAGACGGTGCTCCAGCATGGCCACAGTCAAATGACTGAAACAAGTAAAAGAGTAAAGAGTAAAGCGTATAGGTGAAGGAATTCACTCATCTGATCATACATACATACATACATACAAACAGACAGACAAACAGACAGACAGACAGGCAGACAGACAGGCAGACAGACAGACGCACACGTACATTTTTCGTTTCTAATATATGTATTAGCATACTTAATCTTAACTGCTCGTTTTAATCCAGGTACATGTAATTGTATGAATTAAAAGATTTACATGTGAAACGAGATTTATTTGTAAATATAAATGTTAGTGGACACTTTATACTAGCTTTCAGTACGCATGTTGAACATAATAATGTTATTCATTATGAGTTTGAGAGAAGCTCGATAACAAGGCGGTGAGCTGGCAGAAACTTTAGCACGCCGGGCGAAATGCTTAGCGGTATTTCGTCTGTCTTTACATTCTGAGTTCAAATTCCACCGAGGTCGACTTTGCCTTTTATCCTTTCAGGGTCGATAAATTAAGTACTAGTTACGCACTGGGGTCGGCGTAATTGACGTAATCCCTTTGTTTGTCCCATCTGTTTTTAGCCCCTTGTCGGCAATAAGGAAATAATAAACTTGATAACATATAGCAGAAAGCGCATATGAACATATTGCAGACAGTTGTGTTTACTTGTTAATTTGTGGTTCTTGAAATTTCGAATTATTGTAGGTTTTACGGTTCTTTGTGTTTCTGAAGTCATTAAAGTGTGGGGCAAAATACATTGCAGTATTTACGTCTAGCATATTAGTATGTTCTAAGACTGGATCAACCCTTGCTGAGATAAATGCATTGATATCTTGATGAATATTTTGATTCAGCTATAGCTATGGCATAATTTGAGAATGTGGGTCTTCGCTCATATAACAATCGCTGACAAATCACATCTCATTTGGCTATTTGCTCAAATTTTAAACTCTAAAGATGATTATATGTATTTGATAATGAAAAGATTCGAATACTTCCTAATGTCTTTTCCAAATATTCAATTACCTTCCCCATTCTTAAGGTATCTGTGATTCATAGATTTCAATCTAACGCTGCATTATATATCATTCATTTATACATCGCAACTATAATCGGAATCATTTTAACTTCCCGTGTATACATATA
>NC_068983.1:132811736-132813522 GCF_001194135.2 Octopus bimaculoides | reverse complement strand
ATATATATATATATATATATATATATATATATATATATATACGTAGACAAGCGCAAATATATATATGTTATATATATCTTATAATTATTTCAGCCATTAGACTGCAGCCAAACTGGGGTATCGCCTTAAATAATTTTAGTCGAATGAATCGACCCAGGTACTTGAGCAGTGGGATCGATGTAATCGACTCATCCCACCTCTAAAATTTGTGGCCTTGTCCCAACATTTAAGCCATTACATTTACCACTACTACTACTACTACTACTACTGCTACTACTACTACTACTACTACTACTACTACTACTACTACTACTACTACTACTACTACTACTATTGACTGACTAGGAGTAGAGTCAATCTTGTCCATCTAAATATTTCAATTTTTATTTTCGATTATATTTCAAACAGCGATTATTATTGAACAATTCAGAATAGCGCGCTAAGACAAGTGTGTCAGATACTTAAAGTTTATTTTTGTTTTTGCGTCTAGCTACAAGTTTCAACTAGCCTTTTAACAAGCTTCCCCGCCATCCAAATTATATTGAACAAAGTAAAACAGCTACCAAAAAATGTGAAAGCAGGAAATGCGAAAATATTTTAAAATCACTAATGGCCATCGTCGCCTGCAATTTCTGAAATATTTTTATGTGCAGTGTGAGCTGCATCCTAAAATTATGCGTACAAGAAAAGTCTGGAATGAAATATTATTCCAATCTATCTATAAACATTGCTCATCGAATCTAATATCAAAGCCCTCTATAAATCAGCTATGTTAACATTAAACACCTTTACATAAATATTTTTCTCAGGTCGTTTTTGTAATTTATTTTTTAATTGATGCTTGATCTCAAATTTTGTGACAAAATTTTATTTTTCATTTAGTCTTTAAGATTGTTTGATTTACTTTGTGTAGCGAAGCTCTCTCTTCTATCAGTCCTTTACATAAAATGAAATTATAGCTCATTACTCTACTTTATCATGTTTCAACTTCTTAATTCAACTCACCCCACCTTATAAAATAATAAGTGTCAATCATATTTAAATTGAACCTTGATATCTTGAATAATCTAAACTGAGACATATATGCGTTCACGAATAAATCAATCTTTTTATATATATATTTTTTTACATACTAAGCGATAGAAAATAACTATGAAGCTAATGTAGAGTCCTCTACGTTAATTCTCAGTCTACTAGAAGTAACAATAATGTCTCTTAATATTGCATTACAAAAGAGAGACTCTGCTAATTCTGATGACCGATTCATAAAATTGCGAAGCGATAATTGTGGAAACTATAATTATCGCTTGAATGTCATTGAAGATAGGCTTCTTTGACCAGGACAGATCTTGCGCCAAACAACAGCAACAGGATATATCGTAGATACAACGACAAATAATTGTGTTGAAATAGTGAAGTGCATTACTTGGATGTGTATTCGAAAATGTAAATGGCTGACGATTTGAACTCTGAATGCAGCGAAAGACTTTACATCACAATGTTCTACCATAACAATCAAGCTCACTTAATCAGATTTCAAAGTAAACTATAATACGTTGTTATGATATATATTTTTAGGAACCAGTGGCATAAGTAGCCATCTAAGTAGCCATCTAAAAGTTTTGACGTGAATAGTATGGTACCTTTTAAATATTAATGAAGCAAACACATGCACTGGCGTTAAGCAACCGTGTTGTTACGTACTTTCTGTAACGATTTACACATATATATACATATAACAACTCCCGCCATATATATATATATATATATATATATATATATATAT
>NC_068983.1:132810838-132811726 GCF_001194135.2 Octopus bimaculoides | reverse complement strand
TATATATATATATATATATATATATATATATATATATACACGTACACAAATGTATGTGTGTATATGCTTTTGTTGTGTTTGTATGGAATTGCAGTGTATTAATATAAGACAGAAATAATTTGTAGCATCAATAACGCTACCTTATATAGTAATATATGATTTTGTTAGAATCTGCAAGATGGCAGTTATCACAGTTATTAGCTTCCGTTGAATTTATGCATTCTCATTTCACTAGTAATAAGTGAAAGACAGGATATAATATTTTCAGAGAAAATATTGTATTTCAAATATAATGCCACTGGGAAGTCATCAGATTCTCGCAAATGATATTAATTTCTAATTAACTGTCACGAAATGTGATTATGGGATTTTTCTAACATTTTTAAAGAGGTTATTTTATTTGCATATTGATGCCAAAATAAATAAATAATAGAAGTGTAGTGATATATGTAATAAAATGTTAGCTTTTTCGTACAGTAAATGTGATTGTGCATATGAAAGTATTTCCTGACTTAACAACATGTGCTAAATATAATTAATTTAAACTAATTAGTACTTATGCACTATCTAACAGCTCAGGAACCTTATAATATTTTTTGTGTCTCAGCCGACTTGCCATTCATATAATTTTATACGTTTTAGTTTTAGCAATCACAAGCAGAATATATACACTTACATACATACATATATACATACATACATGCATCCATCCATCCATATACACATACATACATATATACACACATACATATCTATGTATGTATGTATGTATGTATGTATGTATGTATGTATGTATGTATCTATCTCTATATGTACACATTTATATATGTAAACACACACACACACATACACACACACACACACACACACACACACACACATATATAT
>NC_068983.1:132803376-132807123 GCF_001194135.2 Octopus bimaculoides | reverse complement strand
ATTGAAGCATCTGATGGAGGAAAAATTCCATAAGTGGCTCGTCTGTTTTCCTATGTTTTCATTCTGTTGTCTGTAAACAAAGTCCATTTTTGTGCTTTATGTTCCCGTTCCTTTTTCTGGCGTCCTGTACTCGGATATGCATCTATATATACATGTAGATGTAGGTATGTACATATACGTGTGTATACATGTATATGCTCATATATCATTTGCATTATTATGTTATCGAACGCGTCCAATTGCAAGTAAGTTTTAAGCATTTTTTCTGAGCACATTAATCCTGTGGTGGCGGAAGAGTTTCCGGGGAAAAACACAATCTCACAGGACGGTAATGCACCAATTCACACAGCTAAATTGTTACTGAATGTCACGAGGAAGATTCTAGTGAAGTTGAACATCTTATCTGGCCACCACAGTCCCCAGATCTCAATGTTATTGAACATTTATGGAGCATTTTAGAAAAACAGTTAAGGAACCGATATCCTCCACCACAAGAACTAGAGACTGTTTTAAATGAACAATTGACAAAAATTCCTTTGGAAACAATCGAAACTTTGTACGAGCGTATACCTCGTAGAATTCAAGCAGTAATTACTGCCAAAGGCTGTCCTAGCCCATACTAAAATAAAATTGTTTGAAATTTTATGGCGTTTCCATTATTTTGTCGAACCCCTGTACATACATATAAAATTCATAACATATTGTTTATATAGAGTCATATTTTTAATATAATTTGATAAATATCTGAATAAGTTCAGTCACCTAAATTATGCATTTTGTGTCACTTTTATATCTGTCCAGGACTGTAAGAACACATACACATGGTATATGCTCTTAGGCATATAATAAAATAAAGAAAATAGCAGATGAAAATGTATGTACTTAGGTGAATCGGGGCGTAGATTTTCACTGATAAAGTTATTTTCTGTCTTGTGTAATTTATGATCCGACATCGTAATTATATTCAAATAACTACAATTAGCCTATTTAAAGCAGTGAGTATTAAAACGCTAGACAGAAGCACTCATGATGTGAGTACTATTATAAGTAAATTATTCTATTTTAATCGTAGCACTAATTAGTGGGCATGCTATGTTATGAAACCTTTTCAGTTAAGCACCGACTTAACTATACTTGCTTAAGTAGTTTTGAGAAAAATCTAATATCAAATATCGTTCAAATGTTGACATGAGATCGCCTTAAATTACTCATAGTAATTCATAATCAGTTGACTATTACTTTTTATGACGTCATTGAGTAATTATTCTTTGCAATTTATTCTCTAAAATGTATAAATCATAAGTGTGATATTTGCAATTATTAAATACATTTGTTAATTGGAAATAGATTTTTACATGAGTTTTATTTTCGCCAACACTTCTGTTTCATATGTTAGATTTCTATATTTCATAAGATCGATAAAATATTAGTTGTTGTTTATGAGATTAGATAATCTGTTCTCCGCTGAATGAAGATGAAGATTACAAGATATCTTTTCGTGATAATATTGACCGCTTGCAGTAGGACGTCTTTGTTGAGAGAGGATGGAGTATTCACACGGTTAATTAATACTGTGCATATTAGTCTGTCATAATGGTTTAAAGTTTTGGCAGAAGGTCAACAATTTCGGTCTAGAGACAAGTCGATTTAACGGAACCATGAATATCTTTAGTTTATGAAACTTAGTTTCTTGCTACCATCGATGTATAACAATGTCATTTTGTTATCGTAGCAACAATGTAATAGAAATATAGGTTTCTGTTTTGATATTCAGCTTTTTCTTCTTCAGACTCATCAATATCAGTCCTCCTTTGTTCCATGGTTTGAATTATTGTTGTTTCATTCTACATCATTATCTAACAAATTTTTACATATGCTAATCCACATATTAATAATTGTAAATGTCTAACTCTTATGTGTAAGAAAGCTAATAAATAAAACTCACACTAAACGGAAGAAAAGAATAAATGGCATTTGACTGTAACGCTGGTAATAATTTTAAATATAATTCTTGAAAAATACTGATTAATTACAAACCTGATTTCTTCTACATGTATTCTAATGAGATTATTTACGGTAGGCGTTCTGTTAAAATTCTTTAACATTCGCTTCAGTCTTGTCTTGAATATTTTATTTGATGCTAAAATAAAATAATTTCCATAGCGAATTTTATTTGCATGCTTTAACGAATCTTTGGCCTGCGGGCATTATTACAGATAAATATTATATCTGTAATGCATCCATGCGTGTCGAGTTCCTTCTTTTAGAGCAAAATACAGGAACTAATAGAGAATGAATGGTAATACTCATGTATTTTGTCTTTGGGTAAGATACGTAGGACGCATCATTTTGAAAAGGTTCTTCCTCTATATAAATCTCTCAAAAAATAGGAAACAATGTCTAACATGAGATTAAGGACAACGTATAATGCAGTACAATTTCTGTAATCAATCATTATGTTCTGTAAGAAGAGAAGTAAAATCATTAACCGTTAGATTTCAATCATATGAATTTAAATACGTATGCCTAGATATACAAGTATAAAGATATTCTAAAATATCCATTATATCTTCATAAATGAGTTCTTAATAATAACACTATATTGATATCAAAGAAGTTTGCTTTAACGATTTTAAGATTAACTAAAACAGAAATTTTACTGCTGGGTTTATAAGAATCAGCGAAATATTGACCCCTTCGCTTCGTAGTAGATTGCATCAAGTCAAACAGAAAACATACTGAAATAGTTACATTGTATAAGTAAGTTTAAGACAATATTTATAAATTGAAATGTCAACAAAGTGTCAGTCATATTTTCCTGTTTCATGAAATAGTTCCTTGTATCAAATTGACATTTAACAAGTACTAGAAACCATGATATAGTTTCCATTTCAACATTAGATTAAAAAGTACATATATATATTAATTTTATTCTGAAAGTATAGATAAATATAGACGTATGATTTTAGCCGTTATCCAAGAAAAACATTGAAAGTATTTCAAATTTGTAAGATGAAGATTTGGAAGATACACTGTTAACAAATGTGACAGCTGTCTTTCATGTAATCTGAAGATTGCAGTGATGGATGAGCTATAATATCTGTTATATTTATAATTCGGTTTATCTTATTATGCTAGCAATCAATAAATACGAGTTAAGTGCAAATATTTGTGGAAAATTTCAAATGAGTTTTTGTGATGGTTGGTTTTCAACCTGTTGGAAATATGTATACACTAGCTTGCTGTTTACCGATATTACTTTGTGAACAGCTCTTTCAATTTCTCTTACGTTATCCCTTCCCCCCTATTCTCTTTTCCTATCTCTCTCTCTCTCTCTCTCTCTCTATCTCTCTCTCTCTGTCTCTCTCTGTCTCTCCAATAGAAATCAATGTGTGCATGACATGCTTAACATATGTATTTGGTATTAACAAAATAACACTAGTGTTGCGAGTTCGATGAAGGTTTATCACATAGACGATGGTGACAACTGTGAAATACTGAAATTCTGTAAATAATAAAATATGCGTATTGGGTAGATTTGAGAGAGTTATGTTCTAATTGAGATGTATTCTTGTATGCTTTTACATATACACTATCATGCACAAACACATAGACACACACACGTATGTAGGTATAGCAGGTATTTGTATATATATATATATATATATATGTGTGTGTGTGTGTGTGTGTGTGTGTGTGTGTGTGTGTATATATATATATTTATATATATATATATGTGTATATATA
>NC_068983.1:132800652-132802950 GCF_001194135.2 Octopus bimaculoides | reverse complement strand
ATATGCGTATATGTGTATATATACAGCAGTGTCGAACTCACTCTTTGTATACATACATACATACATACATACATACATACATACATACATACATACATACACACACAAGCACACACGTACACACACACACACACACACACACACACACACACACACACAAACATAAATATATATATACACACACTTACACACGTACATACGCATAAATATTTACATATTTACATCCCGAAATACAAAAATATATATATTTGATAAACGGGAACTGCACTAAATCTCATCGAGTATACATACATCATAAACTAGGTAGGTAGGTAATTATGTATGTATACTCGATGAGATTTAGTGCAGTACCCGTTTATCAAATTCCATTCTGCATCTATTTGCAGAGGACATACCGTTGCCATTGAACACAGCCCTTCTTTCTAACTTATGAACGAAATAATCTACCCCTACAATATACTTATGTTACACTTTAACATTGAAATAACCCTGTCAAATGTAATACTTAAGCATTGACATTGTCTTGAATTAATCATGCATTATCTCTCAGCCTCTATATTTCCAAGATTGTTTATTTTATACAATGATATTCTAGATAGGTGTGAGAGACCGGCTTGTTTCAACATAAAGTACGAATAATATTTGGTCCAGTACAAAGAATACTTGGGCCAGTTTAAATGCTAAAGGTTTATATAATGTATGTCTTAACATAAAATTCCTGGTACCACGTTTGCCTGTACCTAAATTGACATTTATTAAAACCTACAAATTCAACGAATCACGTTTTGATGAACTCGTTAATCGTGCGAGAAACATCAACCAAATCCCCCTCAAATGAAACCTTTAGTGGTTTGAATAAGAAAAAAAGACAGATAAACTCAATATCGGAAATGGTGAGAGCAAGTGGTTATATTATTCAATTTGCGATCATGTGTTAGATCTCATTATGTGCCATCGATTCCTGTTCAATAGCTTCGGATCGACTCTTGTTGAAGCCCTCGGATGGATTGTTTCCACATTTCAAAGGCTCACATTTCCCTCAATAATTAGGCTGGCTATCCCTTAGAATTATATTAATGGAATACGTGAATAACTTGTTGATTGATGATTTGATCAATCAACAGAATGATAATGATAGAAACTTTTAGAGGATTCATTTTTGAAAAAAAAAAGTGAGATGACTTCATGCTATTGATTATATTTCTGCTCAATCAAAGCTGACCTGTGATTAAAGAAGAGCGATAAAATCAGTTTAGCATATTCATGACAGTTGCACCCTGAGTTTAGATTTTGTTTCTGTTGATGATATTGTTTATCACACGGTGTTCGATTTAAAAGCAGTACAGATCATACAAGTGAGTCGATTCAATTATCTTCATTAGTCTACTGCTAACATATAGTTTTGTTTAAGTATCTCTCTCTGCGTGATTATCTACCAATAATTACGAGTGCTTCCTTTCATGGAAACATATTTCCTTCAAAATATCAATTGATTTACTTGCTCAAAATGCACTTGTAATACTCAAGTCATCGAGGGACCTGCATTTGCGCATAATGGAAATCTTGAAATTCCTGAATATGTGAATATGTCAGTGGACAACTTGGAATCAATATGTACGAAATTAAATCACAATATTTATCAGAATAAAGATAAAGAATAACGATAAACAAAAATTACGGAGGAAATTGTTTGGCTGTAATAGTACACACACGCACAAACACATACACTCACACACACACAAACACACACACACACACACACACCAATACGCACATACCCTCAAGTTTGATCGATAAGTAACAATCGAGCACTGAGGTTGATGCAATCGACAGACCTCCAAAAACATTCAGGTCATATTGCTTAGTGTAGAAAGAATTATTTTGCTGTCTCTATGTCTTGTGTTCAAATACTGCTGAGACCATTTAGCAGAAGACAATGATGCACTGAGACAACGGTATTGATTAACATCCCCACTCAATACTGCCGCCTTTTTCTAATTCGAAACCATTGCTTCCACACTTGTAGATTTAAAATGTTTTGTTGGAGAAGAATATGGCGTGGTAAATGCACTGTGCATGTGTGTACGTTAATAGAAAGATTTCTTTACATATCAGTCTGTGTTCGTGTCTGTGCGAGTATTACACATGAACAAAGCACATTCACGCGCATGCGCAGACATATGTTGCATGTGAGTAATTCTAAAGTAAATAAATGTACAGATTGAATACTGTGTGCAATGTAACAATCTGTCTGCCTATACATACATACATATATATATATATATATATATATATATA
>NC_068983.1:132799307-132800522 GCF_001194135.2 Octopus bimaculoides | reverse complement strand
GTGTGTGTGTGTCTGTCTGCGTCTGTGTGTCTGTGTGTATGTGTCTGTGTGTATGTGTGTGTGTGTGTGTGTGTGTGTGTGTGTGTGTGTACTGGTGAACTACCAACCTATCTAACCCACAAGCTTTGTGCAGATGATCAATTATAGAGCAGACTAGATTATCATTGAATTATATAACCGTGAGATAAAAGGCTGAGTGAAAACCGAAGCACACACTCGTTGAAGTATTACATTAGCTGAGAGAATAGTTCGTGAATGGGCATAAAAAGTATCGTTAATAGATCGCTCATTATGAACTGAAGTATACTTTGGCGCGATGCCAGCTATATTATCAATGATTGTGTACCGGTGTTTATAGCTTAATTGCATGCAGTTGCAGTTCGTTATTGCGCATTAGTGAGACCAACCAGCTGTAATATACGCCTGAAGGCAACTTTCTGCGCAATCTATGCCGTGCAGACACGAATGAATGCTTCGTTTCAGCCCGTTACTAAAGTATGTGCGAGTCTCTGTGTGTGAGTGGCTGTGTGAGTGTGTGTGCAATTTTGTCTGTGTATGTGGGTGTTTTTATATACGTCTGGAATGTATGTGTCTGAGTATGTGTGTTAGGCTATATGTAGCTAAGTGCGTGTTTGAAACAGTCCACGATGTATGAAAGACAAAGCCATTTACATATACGTGTATGTGTGTGTCACTATGTTTGCACACACACACAAACAACCACACACGCACACACACACACACACACACATACACACACACACCCAAACAAATACACAATAAATTACTAATCATTTATGCGAAAAAATATGAAAATACTGCTTTTATAGAATTAAAGTTTGAAAAAAAATTCTCAAACGAAAATGATAACGAACCAAATTGTGCGACTTTTAATGCTGCATGTGTCTTTTTCGCATACAGTATAATTATACACATACATGCTCTCCTAAGTTTTCTCATACTTGTATGGATAACATATTTATATGAAGGTACAACGAAATGTGAATTTGAAGTTGAAGAAATATTTCGGAAACTATATGGAGGAAAGTGGCAAAACCACAAGCATATATATATATATATATATACACACACACACATACTTACATACATACATACATACATATATACATACATGTATGTATTTATGTATATATGTATGTATGTATGTATGTATGTATGTATGTATGCATGTATATATATATATATATATATATA
>NC_068983.1:132795547-132799017 GCF_001194135.2 Octopus bimaculoides | reverse complement strand
TATATATATCCGGTTGGTGCAAAGGTAATGGCCGAATTTTTAGAGAACTGTTTTAACTAGAATCTTATTTAAAATGTCCCGCAGTGCTTTAAGAATGTCACAATGAGTAATTCATACATTTTTCTTTCAGATTCTGGTTGTATTGGCCATAATCTTCTGCTATATTCGCACCAATGTTCGTCCCATCTAAATATCATACTGGACATGTCTTACTCTATGGGTTTCATAAAGATGTCAGTGCAAGCACAGCAGTAAAGTTTCTTCAGGGAATTAATGGATATGATGTAGTGAGTGAAAGATGTAGGAGGATATGTTTTTCTCGCCTGCGAAGTGGGGTTTTAGTTTGAAAGACGGGTCAAAGAAGGTCGCTCTAAACAACTTCATTCCGAGGCGCTGGAACCTGGTCTCGCATAAAATCCAAACGCTACTTGTAGAAAACTTAACAGTTTAACGTATCCCATACAAATGCTTTACGCCAACCGAAAATGCTTGGAAAATGGTTCCTGCACGAACTGTCTCCAGAGAATCTGCAATAGCTTGTTTGTTGTCAGTCATTGCTTTCACGACACCTTAAGGAACCATTTTTAGGAAGGCAGGTGATGAGAAGTAAATCCTTTACCATTACGTTAAGCGCCACCTATCGCGGATCAGTCAAGGAGGAAGACCTGTTCAACAATCAGGATGAGGACTTCATCGAAGGAAGATCATGTTGAGTGTACGGTGGGATATTGAAGGAATTGTCCATCACGAACCGTTAGACAACAATCAAATAATTACTGCTAATATCTGCTGTGATCAACTTCATTGTTTGGGAGCTACTTTGAAGAGAAAGGAACCCTGCTTTGTCAACAGAGAGGATGCCATCTTCTATCATGACAATGCTCTTCCTCACGCAGCTCGATTGACAAAAAGCTTCTTGGAAGAGCTTGGTTAGGAAATGTATCTTCATGCTACATATATTCTCCAGACCATGCACCTTATCACTTGTTCCAGGGACTACAGAAACATTTGAATGGTTTTAGGTCGACATCAAGTGAAGAGGTTGAAAATGAGTTGCATTCATATTTCGCATCAAAACCTAAATAATTATAGAAGTATAACATTTTAAAACTTGTTGAGAAGTGGAATGAACTTCTACAAAGTAACAGAAATGATGTTAACGAATAAACATTGTCTTAATCATGGGATTTTTCATTTTTTGGTAGAGACCTTAAAATCAGCCATAACCTTTGTTCCAACCTGATATACTTTCTAGTACTTTACTAGGTTTATGTTCATACCATTTATCAGCATGGTCAAATTCTAGCTTGCTACATTGTCAAATCCCAGCTTCTACATAGTCATATGCTATTATCATTGGTGCTGTCATTATTAATACTAATAATTGTTGTTGTTGTTATCATCATCATCATCATCATCATCATCATCATCATCATCATCATCGTCGTCGTCGTCGTCGTCGTCATCATCATCATCATCATCATCATCATCATAATTCAGTTTTAGAAAAACCAAAGCATATTTGACAATTCCGTAGCGTATTGAACTTATTTTCTGCGTGACTTTTAGCCCGCCCTCTATATGGTATAATTCTACGACTCATTTTAGTAAAAAAAGTTATATTACATGAAGTGAGCCTTTGTGTCTTTATAGTTTATGTACCGTTGTATTAACGTCAATGCACCTCATACGTTGAATCTCGTTATTCCGTTTTATCTTTTACTAGTAGACAGGCTACATCTCATGTAGATCTTCTTGGCCGACTGAAGCATAGAGACAAGAACAAAATTCTATAGAATACAGTTTCGGTATTAAAGTAATGCAGTCAGTGTTTCCCAAAGAAATAGGTAATAATTAGTAAACACACACACACACACACACACACACACACACACACACATACTCACACACTCAAACACACGCACCCACACACACACACACACATGCTCACATGCACTCATGCACGCACACGCTCACTCACATAGACACAGTCACACACACACATAGAGAGAAAGAAAGAGAGAAAAAGAGAAAGAGAGATACAACGATATGGTTTTATATGTACAATAAGTTATTAAGAAGACAAGAAAAGACATGGCTTAAATATATCTGATCATTATTGGAGCAAAATGAGAGCAGATTATCGGCCTAAATAAGATGAAAACTTATAGTCGAGCATTTATTCATTTACATCAAATCATATTATTAGGCGCAGGAGTGGCTGTGTGGTAAGTAGCTTGCTTACCAACCACATGGTTCCGGGTCCAGTCCCACTGCGTGGCACCTTGGGCAAGTGTCTTCTACTATAGACTCGGGCCGACCAAAGCCTTGTGAGGAGATTTGGTAGACGAAAACTGAAAGAAGCCCGTCGTATATATGTATATATATATGTGTAAGTATGTGTGTGTGTGTGTGTGTGTGTGTGTGTGTGTGTGTGTGTGTGTGTGTGTGCATGTTTGTGTGTCTGTGATTGTTCCCCCAACATCGCTTGACAACCGATGCTGGTGTGTTTGTGTCCCCGTCACTTAGCGGTTCGGCAAAAGAGACCGATAGAATAAGTACTAGGCTTACAAAGAATAAGTCCCGGAGTCGATTTGCTCGAGTAAAGGCGGTGCTCCAGCATGGCCGCAGTCAATGAGACTGAAACAAGTATAAGAGTAAAAGAGTTAAATAAAAAGAGAAAACGAGAGTATGCGACACAGGGAGAGACAGATTTACGGAGAGAGAGAGAGAGAGAGAGAGAGAGAGAGAGAGAGAGAGAGAGAGAGAGAGAGAGAGAGAGAGAGAGAGAGAGAGAGAAAGCGGTGTCAGAGAGAATGAGAGAGATATACTGAGATCTCAGAATGTCTGAAAATTTCATAAATGTGTAACAACAATGTTATGTTCAGTTGATTATGTGTATGTGTGTATGCTGGTTGAGAGTGCGAATTGATGACATATAAAGAAGTAATTGGTAGTGAGATACTGAGAGCGTATAGTAGACTATTTAGTGCTAGAGTATTCGCATAATCTTAAGGAATTTTCAATTTTTCTGTGTATGGTTTGTTTTCTAGTGCATGCATGAAGAACATTGCTAGAGCCTCGCAAAAGTATGAATGTAAATGTATGTATCAGAAGGTGGTTATTGGTGTTTTATAAAGAATGAATTTCTACAATAGCTCACACTTTCTGCCTACTTTAGATTGCATGAAAATCCCATCAGCGTTTCTAACTTTATTACTAGTAAGCCTTTTGTTGTTCCAGTAATATCGTACTTGAGAAAACACTTGGAAACACATGCTTTGATGATTCGTTTCAGTTATTAGGAAAAAAAAAGACATGATGGTGGTGTGATAACAGAAATGAAAACATAATTAAAAAACAACTATATAATTATAGGAATATTGCATATTGTGCCGTGATAACCTTATACGAGATGAAGTGGGTGTATATGAACATGTACGCGTGTGTATATGAATGTATATATGTAT
>NC_068983.1:132787960-132792172 GCF_001194135.2 Octopus bimaculoides | reverse complement strand
TATGTATATTCTGTTGTGTCTGGAGAGAGTCATTTTCTTTTTGTGCCTTATAATTTAACACATTCACCGGGAAAATTTCCACTTATTTCTTATTTTTATTTTCCCAAAATTTTCGTTGCGTCTTGCAACCTTTTCAATAGTCTTGACTCAAAATTATTGAAAAGGTTGCAAGACGCGAGGAAAATTGGATTGTTCCTCGGCCTTACTTGGAAAGTCCTGGAAAACTGGAGCGTAACCATTCTTACAATTATATCTGTTTCTGTTTGAAGCCGCATGTATTTCTCTCTGAGGCCAATAAAGATTCTTCTCTAGCCGTCAGAATTGAGGATTTCGGCTCTGTATATAGGTTCCCGGATAATGGTAATCTACAGTTTCGTAGCCGCGGCGGAGTGTAAATTAAATAGATTGTTTTAGTCAACCCATGTTTGGAAGCTAGTAATAGCTAAATTTAACGGCACACACACACACACACACACACACGCACACGCGCACACACCTACGCGCGCACACGTAAACACACACACTCATACAAATACAGTCAGATTTATAGCAAGTGATCAAGTTATACAGCAGTCGAATGTAGATATATTGAATATATAAATATCACTGTATATTATATATAGACACACATACAAAGTCACACAAACATACGTACGTACATGTGTATATGTACACACTAATACATAAATACATGCATATATAAATACATATATGCAGACGCAGTAAGATCGTCTAAATTGGCCACGCGCAGCAAAAACTTTAAAGTCAATGTCAAAATGATCAAGTAGAACCAAACAAATAATGAAATAAACGAATAAACGTATTTATAACTAGGAATTTTTCTGAAATTAAACGAAAAGTGGTTTCCCTTCATGATGAAATTTCAACTGGGGGGTTGTTTCCTATTTGCTGATTCAAGACAAATAAATGAAAATACCTTATAAGTACCCTGATTGTATTACGACCAGATCATTCGACCTATGAAACATTTGATGATTCTACAGGCTTGTGTCCGCAACGTAAAAGTCAGATAAAATCAGCATTGTACCCTACGACAGATCTGGACCTATACGATTACTGTAAAATTTCCGAACACTTACATTCCCTTCCAAGATCAGAGTCAAACCGACAGAACTACACACTCGATTAACAAGCCAATGCACGCGGGGATCTTAAACAGGAAATCGACCAGCTTCAACATGGCTATTAAATTCCTCATCTAGAAAGAGGAACATTTACCAGTTTAATTGTAGATATGCAAGATATACAGGATAGTGGAAACTCCAATTGCCATGAGTTGGCTCAATAAAGACTAAAAATATTATACGAGCAACATTTCAGTTGCTTATATAATTCAGTCTCTCTTATTCACTTTCTTAGTTTCTGTGAGCCATTTATACACTCAGGTCGTATTGAGGACAACATTTACCGACAATTCTTGCCTCTAGGATAAATATCCTTACAAAAAGATTATTACTTCTGGCAGCCGTCACCCTGTTTTCTATTGCAATATATAATAATTATACAGCATAAAATCAACATGCTAAATTTAACACAGACATACAGACACACACAAGCACACAAACACACGTACATATGTATACACACATGTAAGTACATTACCCTAATCCTATATATATACATAAATGTGTGTGTGTACATGTGTGTGTATTTGTGTGTGTGTGTTTGTGTATGTGTGTGTGTTTATGCGTGTTTACTACGAAGACGAAAGATTTCCGTGGTTAGTGATATTTATTATTTCAATGTGTTTAATTTATGTATAAAAAAGTTTCTCGATTTTCGCAGCCGCGATTAGCCTCCTTTGCTAAGATTCTTTTTATGTCTTACATCCTATACTATCAGGCATATAACTATTAAATATCTGTTCTCTTTTTACGAAATCAATATTGATATAGGATATTTTGAGATAATTTCAATCCCATGAACCGTTTGAACCCTTTCCAAATAATATATCAGTTTTCTTTTGTTTTATAAAAAAATCGCCTGATTGATGCTTTGTACCGTACTCAAATAATTCATGTTATAACTATTATATTTAACTTTGAGTTGACGCGTAACACAAACTAAATCAACAGTCTACAGGTTTTTGAAAGAATTTTTATTGCATTTGTATTGTCCAAGTAGAATGAAGCACGATTTGATTTTCACTTGTTAAATCAGTCATCGTATGGTAGCGAAACTAATTTCAGTTGTCTGTCCTTTCTCTTGTTGCTTTCAGGCGTGTTTCACATTGCTAGCACATGGCTGTTGTTTGTCAGTCACCCTACAAACATATTACGTCTTTGTGTTCTTAAACTATAATGAGCTTAGCATATATCCTGTGACACTTGTCCGTGTATTAATCTAGATTTCTCATACTTAATCGGATTACATAATTACGTGTATTTCAGTTAAATTGCTACAATACACTGTTTGACATATCATCACATATATTAATTTTATATGGTCTCAGCTATGGCCATGTGGTTAAGAATTTTTCCTTACAACTACTTAGTATCGTGCCTCTTTCCACTTCACAATGATATAATTTCATAAATCCAGCAAATCTGGGCAAAATTGTGCATATCGGATTGTCCTTCCTGCTCATGGGCGGTAATCATGATCATCACGCAGTTTTACACATGCAACTGTTTAGTGTGCACGTTATTGTTTCCACAGTGATGCAAGCACTCAGGTCATGCTTACGACGTACTGCAAAATTCCTGCCTTAATCCTATAATGTCTTAATCTCGTAATACTTCTAAAAGTATTTATAATTTTCCCTATTAGTGGTAAACTAAGCTGCGCATGCTACAGTAAGTGTGATTCTCTGTAGACACTATCATCCAGGTTGCAAAACGTAGTGTTATAGACTGGCCCATAGATTATTTTCATACACTATGCCCCTCCTCAATAGTCGTCCGTCTGTTCAACAGTCCATAATATAACACGTTCAGTAATTTCATTAGCATAAAGTATCTTCGGGCGTTCAGTTTCTTCTCGATGAATGAGATTTGTGGGGCGAGTTTTAATAATTTTAATCCATTCATAGAAAATCCGTTACGGTAAAATCTTTTCCCTATCGTGTGTTAAAACCCTTCAATATATTTCCTCCCCTGAAAAACATCCAGACCTCAGGTATTAAAATCTCTGAATGCCGCTCTCCACTGGGGAACAGAACGTGGAGCAAAGCATTTCATTTCACGCTATTCCAGTCCGTTTGGCTGGCAAACATGAGTATTTCTAAGATGGACCGGTGTCGTGTGCAATGGGGAATATATACATCACTGAATCCGGGAAACCAGCCCTAAGAATTTATATGATTTGGAAGGAGTTTTGTCCTTTCAACGACTACTTAAATATGATTTCCAGTTGAAGCTAACAATGTGTTATGCACGTGGAACTACTTCTCCATATAAAGGGAAAATATTAATGTCACTGCTTTTAATTTGTCACTAAAACTTTGAATATACGTACATATATCTGCATGTGAATGTGTGTTTGTGTACGTATCGAGAGAGGGAGAGAGAGAGAGAGAGAGAGAGAGAGAGAGAGAGAGAGAGAGAGAGAGAGAGAGAGAGAGAGAGAGAGAGAGAACGAGAAAGAGAGAGAGTGAGAGAGATATATTTGAATTTGATTGTATTTCATAGTTACCAAAAGCTATTTTTTTTTATACATGGCTAATTAAACTCTTCAATGTGCACCTTTTCGTTTTGCGTTCCTCCATCTTAGTCACGCTTGTACTGTTCCAGTTGCAGTGATTATTATGTAGTCATATTGCAATATTTCCATCTGAATGACATCATGTTTATTCCATTCAATTAGCGTCCCAAAATATAATGCTGTTAGCCAATAATTTCATTTTGACCGTATATGCAATAGGTCAAAGAAACATTTTAATAATGAACGTAAAACGTGCCATTACAATTCATAAACGTTATTATGTTTAAATGATCGCAATGCAAATATTTTATTCGCATCCTCATATCTTCATAATCCTCTCTCTCTGTGTTACTCTTTTTCTATCTATCTATCTATCTATCTATCTATCTATCTATCTATCTATCTATCTATCTATCTATCTATCTATCTATCTATCTATATAGGGAAACACATTTTTACATATTTCACTACCAGTGGCCTAGCATGTATAAAAAGTCAATAGACCTTTAAAAAAAAAAAGCCTGAGGTGACCGTGGTCTTTTCCGTAGG
>NC_068983.1:132783987-132787365 GCF_001194135.2 Octopus bimaculoides | reverse complement strand
ATATATATATATATATATATATATATATACACACATACACATACATACATATATGTTTGTATGTATGTATATACATGTATAAATAAATGTGTGCATGTATGTATGTGTATATAATACACACACATACACACCTACACACATGCACATACACACAAAATATACAGTAATACCTCACTTTACGAGGACACGTTTTACGAGAGTTTCGTACGTAGGGACTTATCAAATGTTTAATACGTATATACGCACACAAATTTGCCAGGATGATTATTAACTGCTATAATGGAGAAAACATGACTGGATTCTACAAGAAAGTGTATCAGATTAATGCTAATTAAATTTTTTATATACTATGATAAGGAGAATGTTAGATATACATTTGTCTTCAAAATGACCTCCGGTACATTTTCCAACATGTAGTTGTAGTTGCATAAATACTGTCACCAGTACAATATCAGTAGGAAGTTGTGATTCTCCCTTTTCTTTGTTAAATTACCTACTAGCAATTGATGTATGTAGATGAAAGTATACTTGTGTGGGATAACGAGATTTACTAAAAATATGTATAAAACATATGAATTCAAACCAACATATGTATGTATTTCAGAATAGATTATGTTTTTCGGTATACGTGCAAAATTTCTCAAATTTTTCAATTTCCTCTAATTGTGAGAGTACAATGTTTTCTTTAGAAATGTAAGCGTAAATAAGCGAAATTGAATGAAAAACAGATAGAATATATAAGAAGAAAGAAAGAATCCATTTAACGTGTTAGTTATGTCTTTAACATGTTAGTTACATGTTTTTCGTCATGGAAAAAGATATTTATCAACACATCCTATTGTTATATTTGTATACATGATTATAATATGTATGATACATACATACATACATACATACATACATACATACACACACACACACACACACATACACACACACACACACACACACACACACACATATATATATATGATCTACTATATTTAGTTACGTAAAATGTTATCTCTGTTCTGCGGTAAACACAAAGATATGATACATATCTCTTCCATGTATTAGACTATAAGAAGTATAATGTCGTACATAAATTCCATCACACTAAATATATTCTTTCCTTAATCCAAAGATTCAATTATTGATGAAGGAATCATGTAGCTGATCAGCAAACAAACTGATCGATCTGATTTCTACTGATTATCATGTCTTTTACTTGTAGATTTATAACGTAATACATTTCCACCTGATAGGATTAATTTTCTTATCCTTTTCATTAGATTTTGCAACGTTCAGTGGGTTCTACCTCTGAAGAATTTAATCAGATTATAAAATTTACATTGTGAAATCTTTAGTATTTGAAAGAAATTTCGCAAAATTGATACTTTTTCCAGTATGTTATAATTCATTAAAAAACTTGAATCCCTGTCAAAACATTTCAGCAAATAAGTCATGAGATATATTGCAGTTCACTTTCTATCACCGCTGCCAAACGATCAACTTAAAAACCGTTTTCAGAAATGCGTGTATTTTATCATTATAACTGTTGTTTGCGGTTTAATCTGGCAATAATAAATATTGGCCCTTTTTTCGTTTTCTGTTGTTGTGCAACTTTGATAACATAATTATAGATCTTGAAGATCTACAGCCCAAGGCTTTCATGTCGATTTACGTCAGTGGCTTTCTGCTATAAAGCACTCCATCACCCAATATGTTTTTCTCTTCTTCAAAATGACACTTTGTAATTCAAAGTTTGCTTTTAGCTGGCTAATAAAGGCTGGTTTATTGTGTGAACACCATCGTTTTGTAAATCTCTTTGATGACGTCTGTAATATATTTTTGATAACACAAAATTATTTTTTATGAGCAAAGTTAAACATAACGACACGGCATTCTATCTTTCCTCACCTCTCGAGCTGCGCTGTAGAGACTATCTACACGTAGTTGTTATTTCTCACTCACTCACCCACTCACTCACTCACTCTCCGTTCCTCTCTCTCTCTCTGTGTTCGTATATATTTGTGTATGTGTTATGTATGTTATGTATGTAGACAGAGTTAATGTAGACATAGATATGGTTTATTGAGAATTTTATGACTCAGAAGAGAATAAGACTTCTTCGATAATTTCTTTAAAAGAGTTACACTCAGTGAAACATAACATTACAAAGCATTCAGTTTTATTACATAATATAACATAATTTCCAAATACTATAATATAATGTTCAATAACGTAATAAATTGTAATGTAATATATGTAGTATAATATAATATCATTCAATATAATAAAATATCTTTCTACAGGCGGCCACATGCAAGTTGTATTTCACACTGTTGTGCCAGGAATTTCGCTTTCATAGTACTCATATCAGATCCTAAATTTAAGTCAGTGTGTCTCTGCCTATAATATCAATATAATTAAGTGTCTTCGTCTCGTATTAGGTTGGGGAATTCCACAAAACATAGCACCTGATATGCTTAGCAGGAGAGCAGTAGACAGAAAATCTGCTTCCCGTTGAATAACATGTTTTAGGCATCAGCGGCAGCCTTCATCATTAAAGAGATCATTGGGACCCTTATTCCAAGTCTATGTTTCGTTTCCATAGAAAAAAATGTTCTCCTTTTAGGTAATGAAAAAATGCAAATCTTGTTAATTTTGATATTTTTAATTATCAGATCCTTCAAAGTTGTTATCAACAAATTAGCCCTGTTATTTGCTCAGAAGGAAGGCTCACTTTCTCTAAGAAACATTAGGTAGAATTAATTTGGATACAATGACCAGCTTGACTTGTGTGCCATGTTTGGACCAAATTAGCAAATGATTTTCTGTTAACGGCCAGTTTTCTTTCATATTGAGAAACAGACTGACTTTGACTGCAATATTCTCTAGTGATGTTAACAAAGACTTGCGCTCCACACTGTATGAGGTGCAAAAGCAAAATCATCAATATAGTCAAATTCAATGAGACGCTGACCCTGCTAATGCCTTCATCGCTTCTGCTTAAAGGTGAGCCGTTTGTCATGCATAGCTGCAATGCTCTGCTTAAGAATGTGGACCATTAAAATCACAGGCAAGAAATGTGTTAGGACGTGTCTTTCAGTAGTTTCTACTGTTGTGGGAAACTCTTTAGTCGGACACTTTGTATTTCGTTCGTTATTTGATGGGTTTTCTAACGGGATGACAATTGATACGTCATTTCGTCTATGATACGTTAGTTCAACAAGGCATGTAACATGACTCATCTTCTGACACTATGAATTGGCTGGGAAGAGACTCCAAATATAATTGATACTGTTGATCACTTGTATCATAGTGTAATATATTATACAATAAAAATGCTATGTTTAATATTCTATATACTTTTTACAATATATATATATATATATA
>NC_068983.1:132782330-132783224 GCF_001194135.2 Octopus bimaculoides | reverse complement strand
ATATATATATATATATATATATATATATATATATATAAATATACATACGAAGTTGAGTCAAAAAGTAAAGCCATTTTGTTTAGGACAGGTATCGTTACCAACACAGGAACACGTATCATATATCAAAATGATGCTGGTCCTCTGGACCACATCCCTACTTTTCAACATAGTCACCGTTTCTATCAATACCAATGTTCCACCTTCGAATGAGACCATGTATCCCTGCCCCGTAAAATTCTGTTGACTGTTCTTTGTGCCACTTCTTCATTACCGATTTTTTGTCGAAATTCCACGTTTAGTTTAACTACAGCTAACTAAACAGATCACATTATACAATAGCAACAGTAATATCTCAACGTTACTGAAACATCCAGTATTTTAGCTACTTTTGATTGGAAATACCTGATTTTCATTGAAATCTATGTTGTTATAAACTTCAAATATAACATATAGTATTGTATGTAGCATCAATATTTCTATTATTTCCTTGTATTTTTCCTCTTTACACGCTTTTAACCTTATATTTTCGAACGGTGATTGATAATACGAAAGGTAATGCGCTATCTAAAACATTTCTTTTTCATTGTATACAGGTAGGAAAATTGCAAATATGCAACTAGGAGCGTGGTTTCTTGTGCAGAATATATTATAATCATATTAATTCCTATTTACGCAATATAGTGTATAGAGCAGACACATATAATGTCATCTGCTTCTGTTATTGTAAAAGTATTTGTTTTTGATACTGGAAAGATTTAAAAGGATATTCATATGTTTCAATATATGAATCGCTATTCATACGAATTCTGACAGTAAGGTGAATCAGAATATATTAAGGAATTAATTTACATGCGTGTATACATGTGCAAACCTTTTCCCTCTTTTAGTCATATA
>NC_068983.1:132773585-132781826 GCF_001194135.2 Octopus bimaculoides | reverse complement strand
TATATATATATATATATATATATATATATATATAATGTTGTGACTGTGGGGAAGAGGCGTATTGTGGGTAGGGAATGACCGACTAACATTCGTGAAGGAACGAATGATAGTTCAGGAAGACGTCACACAAAATATATTTGAGCTAGCACTCCAAAGCACTGCTCCAGCAATCCACGCTACTAAAAGGGTTCAGAAAGAGTATCCACAGGCACACCGAGGATTGGGGAAAATAATCTACTAGGAAGACAGCAACTTGGGTAGGAATTATTGAAATACGAGTTTGGACTCAACAAGAAGTTTAAACCAGAAGGAGATGCAACGACTTTTGTGAAGTATGTAGGAGCGAACATGGTGCGAAGTTTCATGAAATCAAATCGAAATTCAAAGAGCAACTGGAGCAGTACAAAACATTCCAGAACCCAGAGGCTTAGTTTTGGGGGTATCTGTACTGCTTGTCTGCTGTAGGAGGCAAGCTATATTACCCAGTGCCCTTCCGCTCAACTTTTCGAAAGCAGAAGAGGGGTGGGTGACTGTGAAAGCCCTTAGAGATTCGATAGTGCAAAGGATCCGTGATTCAACGTAGGAGGGTCGCTGGATGAAAGAGACACTTACTCGCCAGAGTCAATGGATAAAGTGGAAGAAGTTACTCGGGCGCTTACAGTCCTGGGAGGAATTCCGAAGGACTGTCCAGGGAAGATTGTCCTTCCTCCTTCATACTGTCGCTGACATTTCGTCAACTTCAAATAACTTAAAATTTCAGACGAAGAAGTCGTGTGAAGTAACTTTTTGTACCTTGAATTGCATCGTGACCGAATGCCCTAGGACCCTGGGCGAAGAGTGACACAACTGGAGGAATGAGAAGATACTTGATGAAATTAATATGTGCCCTGATCTGCAAGAAGAGCGGGCTAATAAGCACCAGTCATTACCAACAAACGGCATTAAATTCATAAAGGAAGCTCCGAAGAGTCAAAGGCTAAGGCAATAGCACGAACCGTTTTCTATATTACATTCTATTTTGCATTCTATATTCGATACTATATTGAAGACCGTTTTCCATATTGAAGACACAAGTGGACCTGACAGGCAGACTTGTCATCCCAGTGGGAATATTGGTAACTCCACTCCGACAGACATGTTTCTTCTTTGTAGGAGTACAAAAACAACCATCGTGTCCCGGGAGGACATATCTGGAATTTCTCATTTGATGAAGAAGCTGAAACATCAGGGTTTCGAAGTCGTGGCATGTTACAAGAGATTGCATACAGTCTCATTCCTCATTGAGGTCGGCTTCCGCGGTTTTCCAGATGGTTCACGGTGATATTTCGTGTAGAAGATAAATCTGGAATTGGAACAACAGGAGAAAGCCTACAAGTAAATAGGCAAGCAACTGAAACTAGCTCAATACGGCTATGATTCACAAGAAGCTGTAAGTGGAACCCTTACGCAGGTGGAGGCTAGTTCAATCCTCAATGCATAACCCAGAAAAAGCGTTCATGCTAAGGGGTGTAACGCTTGTACCCCTGAGATACCATCTATTGATATGGACGTGTTTCCAGCATTGCAATGAATTTTGAAGTCCTTGCAAATCTCTAAGTAGTTGAGATAGATAGATAGATAGATAGATAGATTGATTGATTGATACATACAAACATACATACATACATACATACACTAGCGACATTCTCCAGTTGGAGCTGGTTTTAATAAGTCCGAATATAATTGTGGTATACGAGTCCGCGTCAACTTTATAAAACCATGCAGTATTCACGCTACTGAACATTATTAAGGTCCACTCTACCTATAAATGCTGAGTAGATGAACAGCATTTAATAAAAAACAAACTTTTCAATAAATATAACCTAACTCTTTCCATTTAAAGATAATATATTCATTAAAACATCTTACTATTTGCCTTCTCTTTTTAGAAAGCATGAAGTTAATTAAAGCGGAGTAAGCAGAATCTAAAGCCATAATGTGAAGATGAATGTGTTTTATATTGCTGAGGTGAAAGGGTTTTAGTACTTGAAGCACACGTAATCAAATTTCTGCTCAAAAAGCCGTTTCGAAGAGATAATCATTGTGCATCAAAATATCTCTTACCACATAAAAGAATTAAAAATATCGCAGCTACAGCAACTATTGTTTTGTGTGTTGTAAAAATGAATAATAAGAGCTGAGTAAATGTAAATCGAGTAACCATGATTGTACGGATGCCATGACCTAGGCAATCGCTCGTGAATACATCATATTTAATGTTTAGTTTGACAGTCATGCAAATCATGTAATAAAAATAGCCATAGTCATGAGAATTTTGTTGACGATTGCATAAACTGAATGGAGAGTGCTTTTCAATGAATTTGAAAATAATTACACATCGCAACAAAATACATTGCAGCATGTGTAATATAAATAGTTTGAACATGCGTAATTTTTTTCTCAATCAATATTGAATTGCAAAATTAGTGAAACGTCCAACAAAATGTCATGTAGTATAGGTTAAGATCCTTTAAAGTTTTCATTTTAAATATACACCTACCCAATTTCAGTATATTATTTTTAGATAAATAACAGCTGAGAACCTAATCGATATAATCGACAACAAACCCAAAGGCGCTGCTCCATCATGGCCCCGAGTTTTTTTTTCTCCTAGAACCATTATAATTCTAAACAAAGAAAAAAAGGGCTTACATACTATTAAAATTCTCACGTTGACTTGATTAAAGCTGTGCGCTTTGTGTTTTGCACATAAAAATACGGTTGTTCTAACGTTTTGTTTTCAAGGTTTATTTGTGATAATTTTTTTGGTTTTATACTGTAGCTTATGTAAGCTAATGTAAATAACATACAAGGAAACATTAATTTACATACAGGTGAATTAACTACTATTTTTATTCCAAGAGGTGCGGTCAAAGTGGGAATGTAAGAAAGTGAGTGCTCGTGTACATAAGAATTTAGTGATAGTAGAAGGGTGACAAAATGTCAATATAAATAATCTGGAAACAACTTTTGATAGAGAAAACTCATTTTTGTTTTTGTTATTCTTTTCACCACATGTCAAGCATTTTGTTTCCAGAAGCCTATTTATATACTGGTTTCAAATTTTGGCACAAGTCCATCAAACTTGGCGGAAGGGGTAAGTCGATTACATCGATTTTGCTACTAAAATGGTACTTAATTTATCGACTGCTAAAGGATGAAAGGCAAAGTCAATTTCGGTGAAATTTGAAATCAGAACCAAGACAAACGAAATGCTGCGAAATATTTTGCCCGGTGTGCTACCGATTTTGCCAGCTCACTACGTTAATGAAACATATTTATATACTGATTTCAAATTTTGGCGCATGGCCATCAATTTCGGGGAAGGGCAAGACGATTACATCGAACCCAGTGCTCGATTGGTACTTATTTTATCGATCCCTAAAGGATGAAAGACAAAGTCGACCGCAGCAGAATTTGAACACAGAAACAAAAGATAGACGAAATGCTGCTGAACGTTTCTCGACGAAATTTAATCTTTTAGTTTTGCTTAATAATTAATAACTAAAACCGTTATTTCAAAAAAATTAAGTTTCATATCCTGCATGTTCAGTTTATAGATTGTACGACATTCGCGATTAGTTGGAGGACTTCTCAAGAACTAACAATCCAAGTCAAGTTTCTGGAATGTTTATCGGTTGATTTCAAAAAGATTTGGCTGCTGTTTCTAGCAAGTCAAATAGCAACAGAAATCTTCTAACGTATGTGCGCGTTTTTAATACTTAGAAGAAAAAAGGTGGATGCATCGTATATTTGAACCTAAGAGAGGATTAATTGTTATACACGTCAAGAGGGGAAGGGGAGTAAAAGCTAGAATTGGTGGAAACAAACAACTGGTGCAGCCAACAGACTTTTTACCTCTATTCGGAGAGTAATCTCTAAACTTAAATCTAGCTTTTAACTAAACACTCATTTACTTCAAGAGGCAGTGCTTTCCTCTTACGATCAAGCGATTCTCTCAACAAATATGTATGTCATTGTTAATGTCTAGGGCGAACGTATTATAGTCGTAACTATATAATGTGTTATATGTATCTTAGGTTCATTTAACTGATATGTTCTGCTGTTTCTTAATATTGTAGGTTGTGCTGGCTGTGTGCTAAACTTTGAATCCAATATTGTAGATTGTGTTTCGAAGAATATTTGTCAACTACTTCAAACATGTCAAACAACTGCATGGTAAATATTTCGTTAGCTTGCCTGGTTCCAGACTCAATGTCCTGTTCGGGGTTTTCTATTATATATGATACGTTAATATTCTTCTAGTCAAACAATCCTCTTTTGTTATCCAATTAGCGATTCAGTTAGTCAGACTAATATTATTTTTAAAAAATTTCAGTTAATGAGATTTATACCGTCCATTCATTCTATTCATCTCAGATGATTTTCAGCATTGTCACTCAGGGTTTTTAATTTTCCCATCTTATTGTTCCCCTCTTCTTCCTGCATGTTGATATTTCGACCAACTATATCGTAATTGAACTTGCATCTTAAATATCAATGGAATATTAAAACTTTTCTGAAGTATATGCCCCTCTAGATGCATATATTGTGCTTGCAGTAGAAATGATTATTATTATCATCATCATCTTCATTATTATTATTATTATTATTATTATTATTATTATTATTATTATTATTATTATTATTATTATTATTCACTGTGGAATACATACTACGTGTTTTCAAACACTCAAGCTTGAAATATTTATTTACACCGGTTTGGTGCTTTTTTGCATTATTTATTTTATTCAAAGTTGTCAATAGAAACACCAGGAACGTGTTACTGGTCTTCTATGATTATTCATCCCCTCCAGAGGCTGTATTCGGCCAATGAAATAATTTTAGTGGGCGTTTTTATATGATTTAATGAAATACAACTCAACAAGATAGTGAAGCACATCTTGAAAGAGTTGGGAATAAAGAAAAATACCCCCAGGAATCTTTTGACTGCTGAAGATTTCCCTCCCCTTCCCTCCGTTACTGGCAACTGTACAGGAGGAAGGGAAGGGAAAACAATACTAGAATTGTACACCGTCCACCTCGTAGTAACAACAGCAGCAGCAGCAGCAACAGTAGCTGCAGCGGCGGCGGTAGTGGTAGTTGTAGCAGCAATAAACACACAAGAGACAGCCACAGCAGCGACAATAGCGATGGCGAAAATAGCTACAACAATAGCAAAAGTGACAACAGCAGCAAACCACCAACAACATCTACAAGAACCACGACAACAAGAACAACGGCAGCAGTAGCGAAAAAGAAGCATCGTTTCACCGTGGACTTCAAAAATAGAGATAAAATGTTGACCCAGGCATGGAAACTTATTAAAAAAGAAGAAAGCTGGGCTAATCTAACTATTCCGTCAGAGTCAATTGAAGCAGAAGAGAAAAGAACGGTACTTTTCAGATGCATCTCAGCAAAGACGATTAGAGCGGCTTTAATAACCCAAGTAGGTATTGAAGCAGCACTGAGGTGCATCAGAGATGACACCGAGTACATACCGTTTCGATGTTCTTTCAGTCAGAAGTCCTCGCTTTGAAACATTCTATGACCAATTGAAGAACCAGCAACGTTATTACGTACACCTTCTACATGGGGAAACTTACAGCACGTGTATGCATTCCTAGAATCCCACCAGGAGTTGATTTGTGCTGGCTTCTGGGATGCGTAATTGTGGAGTGAACGGATACCGTCCCGATAGAGATGACAAGAACTGCTAGGGAAAACTGGTCCGGGGTTGACATGGAGATACTTCTCCAGATCAGGCGCAAAAACATTATAAAAATCGCGAACAACATCTGTCTCTAGAACAGAACGGTGATACACATAATGACTGAGGGCAAAAGGCCGCATTGTCTCGTTTGTGGAGAAACTATTCATTTGCGAGTTTGTTTCCCCAACTGGTAAAAACTGCAACGGGTCAAAGGCCTCCTTGCTGCCTACGCTTGGACGAGGACCACAAAACCACCCAGCAACAGCAAACGAACCACCAAAACAAATACTACACTCGGGGGAAACGAGGAAAGCTTTCCAACCACACCAAACATAAATGCACACATAAACAAGAATATAAATACAGGACTGGCTGTGTGATAAGTAGCTTGCTTACCAACCACATGATCCCGAGTTCAGTCACACTACGTGGCACCTTGGACTTTTGGAGTCCAAGGTGTTGAACAGCCGTTGTTCAACAGTATGCAGCCGTTTTTCAACAGTATGCAGTATAGTGCTCCACTATCTTATTGAGTTGTATTTGATTAAATCATATAAAAACAACCAACAACCGCTGTTCAACAGTATGTTGAACAGCCGTTATCACGTGTAGGACGGATCCGACTATCGGCGGGGTCCATAGTGAAGATCGATCCACCGCGTCGAGTGGTTCAGGATTGGTGAGGTACCTGAGTCAGTTCCAGGTGGTTACCCCCTATTGGGGAACTTCCATTGTTGTATTATTCTTGTTTGACATTATTGTTATTGTTTTAATGGTGTACTCGTTGTTTTGTGTGAAATCCCCACTGCCCACGTATACTGTATTGTCCCTTGTATGTCGGCCGTGGTTTTCAATAAATGAAATAACAGCAACAACAACAACAACAACAACAACAACAACAACAACAACAACAACAACAACAACAACAGCAATAATAATAATAATAATAATAATAATAATAATAATAATAATAATAATAATAATAATAATAATAATAATAATGCAATGCGAAAAACAAGATAATATGTATGAACACTCTAGCCGTCCCAGTTATAAGTTACAGCAACAATATCCTTTATTGCACACTGAATGAACTAATCAAAATAGACAGGAAAACAAGAAAATGACAGGATTTAGGATGCACCGCCCCAAAACAGACATAGGAAGATTATATATACAAATTCCACCTAGGTTCACTTTACGTCTCATCCTTTACCTCGCACCACCAACATTTCCTCCTTCACATACACATCCCCTCTTTCTCTTTCTCTTTCTCTTTCACACAAACATTCACATTCACTTTCTCTTTATCTATTTATCACCTCTGCCTAAGCGAAGGCGGATGTATTGTTTCAGTCGTGTTTGATTGTTTGTCCGTGGACAAGATATCTCAAACAGTGCTGAATGTACTCGGGTGAAACTTTCAGGGATGCTTGGCCCTGTGACTAGCACGGTTTCGTTAGATTTTCAGATCGGTCAGATAGCGGACACGGATTCAGGGTTATATATATTTCCTTTACTTTGCATGTATATGTAAAGTTTCACATGGTTCTCTTGTACAAGCACACACATACACTGTTTATCGGCTTTTTCACTCCTTACTTTGTCATTCATCTATCACACCTTCCTTTCTCATTCATACGACGCTCTCTATGCTATTTCGTTTCGTCTTTCTCATTGTCATTACTTTCTCTCACTCCCTCTGATTCATGGCTATTACTCGCATAACTTCTTCACTGTATTTGTATTTCATCTCCTCTCCCTTCACTTCTCACTCAATATATATATTTGGATTATTTTTCCGTAATGAGAGCGATTGGGTTCATTTTTAGTATTCGTGTTTGTGAGAGCAGTCGATTTTATTTCAGATAACCTCATTCTAAAAATCATCTCCGGTTAATCGTTGAGAGGAAGTTTGTGTTACGTTGGCGGAGGTTTGCGCTCTCTAAGTGCACCTGTATTATTATTATTATTATTATTATTATTATTATTATTATTATTATTATTATTATTATTATTATTATTATTATCATTATTATTATTGTTATATATAGAAAGATGAGTTCTTAACTTTTGTATACGATTGCCAAATTCCATCACTAAGGTAAACATAGCTGACGTAATCCATCACTACGGCCAACTCAATAACAGAAAGCGCAACTCGAAAGTAACTTATTTATTGGTCCTTTGAACGATGACAATATTTCGACATCTCGTGTGTCTTCATCTGGTCTGGTTCAAAATAAAATAAATGTCAGTCTAATTCATTTTTAGTTTATAGAGAGGACTGATAAACTCAGCAGAAATGTAATATATAGAAAGATGAGTTCTTAACTTTTGTATACGATTGCCAAATTCCAAAGTTACTTTCGAGTTGCGCATTCTTTTATTGAGTTGGCCGTAGTGATGGATTACGTCAGCTATGTTTACCTATTATTGTTGCTGATGTTGTTGTTGTTGTTGTTATTATTATTATTATTATTATTATT
>NC_068983.1:132769696-132773575 GCF_001194135.2 Octopus bimaculoides | reverse complement strand
TTATTATTATTATTATTATTATTATTATTATTATTATTATTCATATTTGTCACCTTCCTTAAATACTGAAAACAATTTTTTGTTTTGCTCATATTTTGTGGTTATTTGTATTAGTTTTCCTTACTTTTGAACTAGGTATTTTTGCAGTCCTATGGTGGTTATTTTATAATAGTTTTCCAGCTGTATAAGGCCTCTATACGGTGTATATATAGCCTTTCTATGTCAGATTTTGAGCGGTGTATCCTAAATCCTGTCATTATTTTTCTTGTCTTCCTGTCTATTTTGGTTAGTTCATTTAGTCTCCAGTTAAGGATATTGTAGCTGTAACTAATAACTGAGACGACTAGAGTGTTGATACCCCTTATCTTGTTTTTAGCATTGAGCTGTTTTCAGTATTGTTCTAACTCGTCTATAGTATTCTTTATTTTCTCTTTCATTTGAGTGTTTTGTATCGTATCTAGTTCATTGATTCCTAAATGTTTGTATTCTGTCTTTGGTCTAATTCTCTTATTTCATTGGCTTTATCTAGTGTGATGTTGCTACTCTTAATTAGTTTTCCTCTTTTCAAGGTTGCTTTGGCACATTTTTCTAAGCCACATTTCATATTTATTTCTTTGATAAATCAATGTGCTGTCTGTATGATGTTTCCAGCTGTTTATCATTTGTAGCGTACAGATTAAGGTCATCCATGAATAAAAGATGGCTGATTGTTTTGCCGTAACATTTGTATCCACATCCAGTTCTGTTTAGCATGTCAGATAAAGGTGTCAGTGACAAGCAGAAAAGGAGTTGAGAGAGCGTGTCTCCTTGGAATATTCCACTTCTAATGGGGATAGCTTTGGTTTTCACGAGTTCCTCCTTTGTTTGGAGCTGTAGTACTGTCTACCATTTATTCATAGAGTGTCTTGTGTATTTCATAATTATTGGTGCTACCTTGTTCATGGCTACCTTGTTCATGTCATAAGCCTTTCAGTAGTCGATCCAGGCCATACTGAGGCCTTTCTTCTTTCTGCAGCTCTTTACAGCCCTATGATCCCTTGCAGCATCCCTTCTGCTCTTCTGGAAACAGGCTGTTTTCTTCCAGATGCTTGCTCAATCTCTGCGATATTATTGCAATAAAGGCTTTGTAAATTGTAGGGAGACAAGTTATTGGTCTGTAGTCTTGTGGGTTTGCCGTTTCAGTGGATTTGGGATTTGGGATAGTTTTCCCTTTCGTGAGCCGTTCAAGCATTGTCTCTGGCTCTGGTAGCATGTCGTTAAAGTTTTCAGCCAGCTTTTTGTGTGTTCCTGTAAGATATTTTAACCAGAAGTTGGGGATCTTGTCGTGGTGCCCGGGTGCCTTCCAGTTGCTTAGTCTTTGCAGTGCCTGGGTGACCTCTTCAGCCGTTATAGGAGTCCAGAGTTGTTCAGGTGCTGAGTTCGTTGTTTTAATAGACCCTCTCTGAGGTTGTTCCTTCACCGACTATATTTCATTCCAACATTCTTCCTGTTGTTCTGCTGTTGGTGTTGCATTAATGTTTATCTTGTTTTTGCCAAGTACTTGGCAGAATTTTGGGGTTTGGAGTCGAACTGTTTGTTATGTTCAAAAAAACGTTGGCATTTCTCATACCGGCGGATCCTTTGTGCTTTGGCAAGGATATTTTGCTTTAGCTTTTTTTTTTACCTCAGGTAAATCTTTTATTATTATTATTATTATTATTATTATTATTATTATTATTATTATTATTATTATTATTATTATATGACGATCATAGTGCTAGTGGTGGTGATGATTGTGATAATGGTGATGATGATTGCAACTAATTGCTGTACAATGTCAGCAATTTCAAATTTGAGTGGGTAAGTAGATGACATGCACCTCAGTACTTGACTGTTACTTTAGTTTTCTGACATCGAGTGTATGAAGCATAAGTTTGACCTAGATTGGATTTGAACTGAGAATGTAAACTACCGGAAAAAATACAGTAGCTCTGTTTTGTCAGATGTTTTAAGCCTTCTGTGAATTTACTGTAAATCAATGAATGAATCAGTGAAATGAAATATAATTTTTCAGGAAGGAAATCTCTGTTGTTAAAGAAAAGAAAATACCTGTCAGTAATGGAGAGTTGCTATCAAGTTACGTGAGAACGAAGACAACGCTTTAATTGAAACTATTCGATTAAAAGGTCAATACTTGAGTTGAAAGTAATCACGTGCGTGTCAATCTGTAGAATATCTTTTGTTTAATGAAGCGATTTAAGTTGGATGGTACAGTATAAAGGTCAGCCTACTTAAAGATGGGATGTTCTTTATGGAGATGGAGTACAAGAGTTAGAAGCAGCAGAACATGACTGTCTCTGTCTTTAGTTATCGATATAACTGATCTTTCATGTATTTATTATTTTCAAACCTTCATATTACGTTTGAGAACACTACATTTGATTCAGTGTATCATTGTAATATTGATATAATTTAACACACACACACACACACACACATAAAACACAGACAAACACACACACACATTATACACACATGCACGAATACGCATACGCACATGCACACACATATATGCAGCTGGAGGAAAGTGTACGTTTGTTCAGGGGCTAATATCGAAAGTTTCATGTTTTATAAATCTATATTAGGCATTCGTACTCATATGCACATCTTCACACGCATGCAACCATGTGCATTGCGTATTTTGAGATAAAGATGCGCAAATCGCATGCTAGCATAATATATGTGTCAGTTTTATCATCATCATCATCATTATTATTATTATTATTATTATTATTATTATTATTATTATTATTATTATTATTATCATTATTATTATTATTATTGTTATTGTTACCGTCTTCTCCCTCAATTACCACGCGCTTCTCACCGTCAGGAAGTGTGAACATTTGTTTCAAAGTGCATTACACGCGTGATAATGTTAAAATATCGATATCAAAGTGAAAATGCTGAAATAATTATATGGCTGATGGCTTTTAGCTGATATCATAATCTTGTTATAATATCTCTGCATACAGTGTAACATAGTGGATACGTTGGAGTTATAAAAACATCACACAAGGCAATATTGTTAGCGTGTGAGTTAGGGATGAGTTTTGTATGAATATGTGACGAATGCACAGAAAAATGGTCTTTAGAAATATCGAGGATTATGTAGAGAGACAACATTCAAAGGGACACTTATTTACGATGTAGCAAGGAATAGTTTTAAAAAATTAGTAAACATAAATATAGAGATAACTTGAGGTCATATGTATGCTTATATATAGAAAAAGATGCATTTCGTTTCGCAAACAATACAAACAGTGGGAGGGATAGAGAGAAGAAATGGAGATATAAAAAAATTATACAATAAAATAGAAAGAGTAAAAGATAAGGAAGATCATTAAGACATTCACATGGGAATGAGATCGTGTGTATGTGAGTGTATGTGCATGTGCGTGTGTGTGTGTGTGTAAGTAATTATTTGGTCTTTGGGTATATTTCTAGTAGAATCCCGATTAAAGCACGTACTCCGTTTAAGCAACCTAATGTCAATTATGGTATAATTGTCACTGGATTTGTGTCAAGGAGTCTGTGGTGTTCGTCGGGTTTATAATAAACGAGGGAAACGAAAAATGGATTTATCAAAAACATTTATTCAACGTATCGATTGTTTCGATGTATCCTGCGTCTGTCCCTTACGAGTGGCATATTGCACGGCTACTTGTGTTGCATCGATCTTTGCAGTCTGCATCTCGTCAGGTGTTACGTTTTTACTAAGATACTTTATTACATACACTGAATTTCGTGAAACTCAGTATATGTAACGTTTCCCCTCATTCCTTATGTCCCTTGTTTTCCTTTGTGTGTGTGTGTATATATATATATATATATATATAT
>NC_068983.1:132767591-132769181 GCF_001194135.2 Octopus bimaculoides | reverse complement strand
TTTTTTTGTCACTTTTGCTATGAATTAAATTAATGAATTCAACGGGATACACCGTCTGCAAGTAGTTGGGGTCAGCATATTATCCTCCATCTTCTAATTGTTACACAAATTTTGGGTAAAACCTCCACTTTTACCCGCTGCCATTGATTGCACCTAGTATAGCACTAGTGTAGCAATAATTGGGTACCCTCCCAGCAGTATACTGGATAGATACTATCCCTTAGTGGGTTGAACCCCAACCCCTAACTCTCTCACGTTATATATATATATATATATATATATATATATATATATGTATGGACGTGTGTATATATACATGTTTGTATGTATATGTGTATTACTGTAACACTGTACCCACTGGACTATCAGTTGTTAACATCGCTAATCATAAAGCATTCCCCATCGTTGAGGTTGCCTTCCAGTGGTCTTTTCCGATCTTTTGGATAGCGCTCGACAACTGCATTGGTATTCCTGTCGTATTTGAACACTTAGACTTCCGGCCCAGCGTTTCCAGTGCATTTGATGTTCGTCAACAACGACTATATCTTTCACAGCTCCCCGTTCTCGAGTTATCTATTTTGAATATGCCATCGTATTCATAATACTTGGATGGAGATTTCTATGACCCTTTGCGTCATAGCCAATCGATATTCTTTACTCCTCGAAGTAGACAATGTCTATCTAGCGTACGAAAGAGCAGGTAATTCAGTACTTTGGCACGTATGGTCTTGTCAAGATTTGCTTTGAGCAAAGCCATTACTGGGTAAAAACTTTTCATCTAGCCTATATTGTCTTCGAGATTTCATCATTCATATCTCTGTGCATATTCACTGTGTCTTAAGTAGAAGTATTACTTTATCTTCTAGGTTTCATTACTGCGCATCTCGAGTTTGTTTTCATGCGGTTCATTTTAAGACCTACGGCTTATCTAAATCTATCAAAATGTTCACAGATTATCTGCGGTGTCTATGATGAATCCAATATCATCTGTGAATGAAAGATGTTGTAGCTCACCTTTGATGTTCACGCCATTTGCTCTAGCAATGATTCTGATGACCATTTCTAGATCTGCAATGAAGAACTTTAGAGAGTTGGTATTTCTTTGTTTGACGACCTACCCAATCGGAACACTTACTGATGCGTTAGAAGAACTATATATATATATATATATATATATATATATTGTGCATCAGCAAAACGCATCTCACAGTAATTTATTGTATTGAGGTTCGTCACTTTGCGCTTCCAATCGAAGGCCTTTTTGTCCTCAACGAAAGAGGCAGCTCTTAGTCATTCGCAAGGTCTGCAGGCTGTGTTAGAATGAATATGTGATCTGTCGTGCTATAGTTCGTACGGAAATCTGCTAGTTTTCCCGGATGCTGTGCTCCTGTCTTTAGATAATCTGGTGACTATGAAATTATCAAACAACTTACGGAGAGGAGAGAAAAGAATCATTTGGAAATACGCACTCTGTTCGACACAGTTTGGAAACTAGACCAGTGTAGAGGTAATCATGACCTGCCTGAAAAGCCAGTACGATGGATTCATTTGAAAACTAGAACTATGCAATGAAGTGATGGTGGGTAATAG
>NC_068983.1:132766538-132767409 GCF_001194135.2 Octopus bimaculoides | reverse complement strand
ACACACACACACACACACACACACACACACACACACACAGGCATAAAAACACGCATGCAGACACACATATAGTACACATCTCTCTCCCTCTCTCCCTCTCTCCATCCATCCATCTATCTATCTTTCTATCTATTCATATGTATAGTAATTTTTGTATTCAAACAGATTTCTGAGGCGTACAACCAAGACAAGTAATGGATTACAATGAAGACTAAAATGCTCATAAAAAAATTTTCTTTTTATTTCTTCTCACGAAATGAGAAGCTATCACATGTGTAGCCATCATTTTTCTTCTTTGTATTCAAAGATGAATGACAAAACAGCGAAATATAAAACCTTCTAACTGCTGCTTAAGAACAAAACATCGATGAAACATTCTTTTCAAATGTAAATTTGAGAAAACCAGCATCTTGTCAAGTACCGGATTTGTATTAAGACAGAGAAAACTGTAAAATTTCGATTGAAAGAATGTAGTAAGTTGTCAGGAAAAAATATCAAAAGGGTGTTGAAGGATAAATAAAGACATGACTTGGTAGGGAACTTTTGCTATAATGTTCTCATATGCTAAACTAGATACTAATACAGGTTAGTGAAAAATGCTTCTCTAAAATAGGCATGCGCACACAGCACACACACACACACACACAAACACACACGCCAGTCCGCGATTCGCTATGATAAATAGTTAGCTACTAAACCTTTTTCTATTTTCCGTTTGTCTTTGTGTTCCTTTCTGTCGAAGAGCATAGGCTCGAAACATAATAGACTTTCTCACTTCCCGAACGTTAAACGAATAAATCTGTCTGTTGGTTACTTACCCGTCTTCGTCTTTTTGGTGTTTTGTAAATTCTCACTATATATATATATATAT
>NC_068983.1:132759727-132765719 GCF_001194135.2 Octopus bimaculoides | reverse complement strand
TATGTATGTATGTATGTATACACACACACTAGCAATGCATCCTGGCGTTGCCTGGGTGTTATGACCTATAGCCACATTGTATTATTTGTTTCATTTTTATGGGCAGAATCCGCACACGATGAGTGTGAAGCAAACAATTCTTCTTTATAAACATGTTTTTCGGTCATTTTGTAATGAACAATGCTGAAATTGTGGATACCAAAAACATGTGGAATGACAGCTTAGATTAGAAGGAAATCCTAATATTGCCCCCCAGAATTATCTAGACTGATGGATTTAAGGAATTTGACGACGTAGAGGTATTCGTATTGTAGAAAGTATGGAACATGGAAAGAAAGCTGATTCATTGTAAAAAGCATCATATCTAATGTTTGGGCAGACAGCACACATCAACATATGTTAAGTGAAACCGACAATGCCTCTGGGTAAACTATGTTTTGCGTAAACCTAGTATTGATAGAATAAACATACAGGTCATCTGCACTAGCTAACTCGAAAGCATGCGTTATATAGTTGTCCATGAGAAAAGCAGAGTATTTGTAAATTGAGACTCATAATTTTTAAAGTTTGACCCTGGACTTTGTTGATTGTCATAGCGAAGCATAATCGCACTAGGAACTGGAGGCGCTTGAATTGAATTGACACATTTCAGTGAATAAGGGGATGTTTCTTAATAGGAAAAAGTAATGGCCATAGGATTTGAGCTGCAATTTAGCGCACAGCAAAACATAACATAATTCATACACAAATTTAACTGTGTGTGTGTGTGTGTGTGTGTGTGTGTGTGCCAAAGGAAGTTATTTTTGCATACCTTTCTAAATTCCAAAAGAACGAAAGGTAGTGCAGTTGTAATATGTTAGCAGCAGAAGGTCTCTGTACATTATAATGAGAAATTGAAAAACAAAGAAAGTGCCTAATTCTACGCACACGTGAAACATGGGACGAAAGTGAAAATGACCTTAAAATTGTACGACGCGACCTTGTTTCTCGGCGTCCCCTTCTCTTCTATCTTCGCGCCGCTTTCTTTCACATTCAGCGATAGAACATACGATATCAATTTTGTGCTGGCTTTCTTTCACTTTCAACTATAGAACATACATAGGGTATGAAACATCAGAGTTTGTCTCTCACCCGCTATCCGTCTTTCAACTTCTTCTGTAGAAGCTTGTTTTCTGTCTCTGTTTCTTACTCTTCTCTCTCTGTCTCTTTCTCATTCTGCGTATTACTCGATCATTCCGTAAAGATAGGATGTATGTATCTGTATATGAACTAGACGTGGGTGTGTGCGTGTGTGCGCGAGAGAAAGAGAGAGAATGAGAGAGATAGAGTGAGTGAGTGAAGGTGTGTGTCGTAATGATGGATGTCTTTTAAGGTTCACATTCATATATAAAATGTGACGTCATCATCGTCGCCGTCGTATAAAATGCTTATGATAGATAGTTATGGAAAAGACTATAATTTTAGATGTTTTTAATGGAAATATGTCAATGAAAATAAAGTTTACTTGGTAGCGGAAATAGTACTGAATCTTTTGATATCCCATACGTCAAAATCGGCAACTCGGTTTTGGAATGCATAAGGAATATACGCACACACATACATACAAACTCTGTTTTATAGTTACAGATATATATATATATATATATATATATGTGTGTGTGTGTGTGTGTGTATGTGTGTGTGTGTGTGTGTGTTTGTGTACATGTGTATCTTTCACACGTAGTTTCAGTTATATAGACTTTTCATTCAGGTATGGTGTATACATCTCATATCTTTCGTATGCTTATTTTTACATGTTTTATAACACATATTTGATAAGCTGTTTTATAATTACATTTGTTTTCTATTTAAGGTACCTATTTGTTTTGTTTTTTTGTTTACTCCGAAGCAATGATAATGTGTTTTCTTTTTCACTTTTTTCTTTTCTTGCCACAGCGTTGTCCGCTCGGTTTAGTGTTTGCTTTCGAAACGATGAAAAAATCCAAGCCGACAACAGAGAATATAATTTTTCCTGATCCTTTTGTGCGTTCTTTTCTTTCTTTCCTTATCTTAATCTCTTATCACTGTTCCGGTAATCTTCTGTAGTTGGACTTCTAATTTTATTATTTTTTTTAAGCAGAATTTTCATCTGAAGGAATTTATTTGTTAAGGATGATAAATTTGTAAATGCATAGTTTACTCTGGGACATTGATGAGACATATATCTTAAATAAAAGTTATGAAATTATTGTACTACGGTTGAATTAATTGGTTTTAAATGTATTATGTATTTCAAGGTAACATAATGTTACCTTGAACGGAAGAAAAGAAAACGTAGTGTGAGGCTTGTCACTGAATAAATTACTTCTGTCTCATACGGGCATCTATAATGTCTCTTACTAATTTATGTGATGGATGTTAAGTTCTTTACAATCACACTTCACTGTACTATATTACATGATAAACTATTGCAGCTATAAGTGCTATTTCATATATAAACTATAACAAGTCTGAACTAGTCTGTCGATATTTTGAAGCTAATAGCTTCAACGCAGAACCATGTATGTCCATAAATCCATTGACGAATGTTCACTCATGCATAAACAAACTTATGAGATTATCACTTATGTGTCTATCTATCGATTTGTCTATCTACCTGTCTGTCTCTATGTATGGAGGTAGATTGTATATAATATTGCATAAGAAGCAGGAACAAATCCATAAAGGTGAAAACTTTATATATATGAATATATATATATATATATATGTATATATATATGTATATATATATATATATATATATATATATATATATATATACTCATGCACGAACACACGCACACACATGCACACGCACATATCTACATATAGATATGCGTGTGTGTGAGATATTTCATATTAGCCCGATTTTTGGCGAGTGCTTTCGCATGTGTAAATAGTAAATACACGTTTAGTCTGTATAAAAGCCCGTTGAATTGCATTTTTGCTAGTCGAAATATTAGCGATTGAATTCCTTCATGAGAAAGTAATCATAAACGTGAGCCTGACTTGTTTATTATAACACTTTTTATCATTAGCTGGATGTCACAATTTCAAGGCAGAATTTAAAACCCATTAAAGGGAAACATTACGGATAGTCTTGTGAATTGTGGAAGGATGAAATTGTAAGGTTTATGACTTCGAAATCTTGAAATCAGGGCAGAATGAAGAATAACTGGATATTGATTTCACGGCATTACTTTTGCGCACAGTGCGTTACAATTGATGGTGTCGATCTCAGATATTGACTTCATCGGGATTTGCAAGCAAATCGTAAAAAGCTGTAACAAATATTACTGCTTATTTTATCCGTTACTCTACTTTTTCTCTCTTTCCGTCATCATTTTATACAGAGCTCTAATAATTCTGCGGACTCACCAGCATAAGTCGAACACTCTGCTACAGATTCTGATATGCCTCGCCCGTCTCCTTGCGAAAGTGAAATACCTAAATACTATAAAGATTAGTTACAATATTTCTTTTACTATATAAAATCTTTCCTGATTGTGTTTTAAATTCATTATTATGATTTTTAGGTATATTCATAACATTTTCTCAGCACTTTCCTCATATCAGTTTATAGCTGCTATTTTAGTAGTTGCAGTTTTGTTGCCGTTAAACTTATCGCTGACTAAGTCATATATTTCGTTTTTATCATCTTTGTTTCCATACTTTACTTCTGTTTTGGTTCAGAATATTTTTTTTTTCAGTCTTTATAATTATACCGTGTTCTTATAATCTGTAATCACACGCAATGTGGCATGATTGGATATTCGAACCACAAAGATCAACAGGATAAACCTGGTTAAACTCGATGATTAATATTTGATTTAAACATTTGTTCGGTGTTGATGTAAAAGCGCAAAGTGTGGGATAAATCGAAAACAAAAATAAGAATACATGAAAGCAAAAAAAAAAAAAAACGAAAATATGCAAATAAACACACGAACAAACCATTATTTCCTTTTAATACTTTAGTGGCAGGATATAAATGAAGCAGGAGCCTAAACATGGAACTATACAATGTCATATTTATAATTACTGTCACGAATCCTGCTGATGAATAATCTTAACATAGCAGCTAAGACATTTCCCAGATTTAGCTTTCGTATTATTTAAATTTGCTGATAGAACCTTGCATATTTGAGGTTAGTGACAAATGATTTTGTAAAATGATTTCGTTTGGTAGTACTGTTATATATTTCCAAATGGAAACCAAGACAACACTAAAGCAAATAAATTCTTATTTACCTTGTTCTATTTCTATATTTTTGTATTCCTTTCTCATCCCCTAACTATTTCGACATAATATTTCGATAGGTTTTTTTTTCTCCCTTTGTAAAAACATCAGGTGATATTACTCTGATAAGTATACCTATTTATGCATTCCATGACCATGTTACATACACTTATAATTAGCTAGACTATTATAATCGAAATTGATTTAAGAATTCATCGAATCAAAATTTATTTTAGTAAAGATTACTTAAAAATATGTTATAGATTTTAATCTTTTACATATGCATTGCTAGATCCATCCTTGTTCACACACACACACACACACACATGAAAAATGACTTCAGTCTCTTATCCAGTGCTAAAACGAATTGATTTTCGTATGTTCAGATTGGTTGCATTATATTTTGTCCGTGATCTACATCACAGAACTATACTTTTCATACAATATGCTGGCTAGAATAAATGGTACTAACAAAGATTCTGATATATTCATACGATTTTAATTGTGATACTGCGAATTTCCCGAAACATTTATGAGTTATTTAACGGAGACTAAACTATAAATATAGTAATGACATGTGTTACTTTTTTGGAGCTCTGTTTCAGAGATTTGTGGGAAAAACAAACTAGACAATTTATTGAAAATGATATTTCAGTTAGGATTTACAATTTAATCTCACTCCACAATTTCCGACATTTCCTTCAACTTACTGCTCCCATCTGATCCCGTTTGTAATTGTAATACATAGTTCTCGTAACAAATACTTGTCGATTAATTATTTGTATATTCTACATATGTTTGAAATATAGGAACAAAATTCTCAGAGGCGAGTCCCGGAAAAAAAGTCAGCTGGGTGATATGACAAAAGTTGAGCTTTGCCAAAAAGTCACGGATAAGTCACGCTTAAGCAAGGCCGTTATCTGGGTACATCTTATTGGTTTTATGAATTCGTGTGTCAGAACGCGCCCTTTGTATTTCTTCTCCCAAATCTTGCAGGATATCCGAATAAATCTTTTTTTCTTTTTTAAACCTTTGACACGTAGAAAAATTCATGAGGACGAACGTTCTTTAAAAAAAAACAGAGAAAAAAGTATCAGTTACACATTTGAGAAGGTTTATTCTAAGTTTTGACTGAGTGGATTCTGTTTGTTTATAATTTTCTTGTCAATGGTATAGAGACATATCTAGCGAAATATATTACGCAATGCATGCAAATATTTTACACAATGCCCGAGAGGCATTGCATGTTAACAACTTCTCCGTATCCTAAACGAATTTATTAATGGAGAAGGTCGCATTAAAATCTAATAACGTATCATAATGACATTTTCCGACTAATATAAGAAAATACATTTCCTACTCTGTGATAATACGCTAAGAATAATCCCTTGGTGCTCTTCGATTAAGTTGTTTAGCATTTGCTGTAATATTTCACTCATTTAGGTTTTCATTATTTATTTATTTAGCTAAATAGGCGTTGATATGTTTATTCAGAACAGTTTACTACGAAGGCCGATCCCAATACCTGGTTTTGTAGGCGAATTGTTTTCTGTGACTAACGCCTAAGGTTGAACAGTAATCTTGTAAAAGGCATTTGAAGAATGGGAACTGAATGGAAGCTCTTAGTAATGTATGCACAACTCTATCTGTTGCCAATCATATATATGCGCCTGTATATATTGTGTGTGTATGTGTGTGTGTGTGTGTGTGTGTGTGTGTGTGTGTGTGTGTGTG
>NC_068983.1:132754208-132755965 GCF_001194135.2 Octopus bimaculoides | reverse complement strand
TCCAGTAACCGGGACCCTGCCTATGTTACTGGAAACTGAACGCTTCGCTCTTAGCGCGGCAGGTTTACAGGAACCGGATTAGCGAATTAGAAAGATAGATAGATAGATAGATAGATCGAAATATGCACACATGTGTGTATATCTATGTATATATGCATTTATGTTTGCAGTGGTCAAGTGGTGCATTTCAGTTTTTGTCCTTGTGAAATAAATGATTCGAAATGCGATTTCTTGGACGTTAGCACATTCACAAAAGGCCATACATGATTTAATGATTCTAAGAAATGTATAATATCTCCTTATGCTTTGATATCACATACATAACTTTGTCATCGCTGTTGATGCAATTTGCGATCTGCATGATTCAATAGTCCATATCCTTAAACTTGCAAATACCTGCCCTTGAATATAACATAATAGATGTTGGAAATGAAACAAAGTTGCACTATTTCACTACAGACATTTGAAATTTATTTTTATACGTCATTCTCTTTTTGCTGAAAACCTGTTTAGTGGGACGTTTATTGTAATGCAAGCAATGTGGATAAACATCTAACGTGATTAGCTTTTATATAAATTGGCCATTACATTATTATTATTATTATTATTATTATTATTACCATTATTATTATTGTTATTATTATTTTTATCATCATCATCATCATTCGGCCACTACCTTGCCAAACAGAAATATATAGTCTGCTGAGTCGATAATATATGTTGGCATGTTCTGGCAGCATAACAAATGCATTTCGTTATCATGAATAAAAACAATGGGTTTTGACTGTAAACTGTGTTGAAACAGCAGTTCATGGATTGTGGTCAATATTTTGTTGGTGTTTAACAAGTAAATCATTTCTACACAACTCAGATTAAATTATTGTATGTCGATGCTAGTTCTGACCTGCGGCGGCAAATATGAGCTTGTTTGTAAACGCAATTTTGCAAGTAGATAAGTCGAACGTTTCAGGCAGAGAATTTGTGAGAAAGTAAATGTCTAATAATATTGGTTACTTATGTTGACACAAGGCCAGCAATTTCATTGCAAGGAGCAAGTCGATTATATCGAGCCCAAGGTTCAGCTGGTACTGAAGGATGAGCGGTAAAGTAGACCACGGCCCTAAAGGATGAGCGGTAAAGTAGACCACGGCCCTAAAGGATGAGCGGTAAAGTAGACCCCGGCCGAATGTTCCCAAAGGACGATATGCTGCTAGGCATTTAGTCCGGTGTGCCGCCCTAAAATGTCTGCTAATATTGAATTCAAATGCTGGCCTAAGGCCAGTAATTTCGAAGCAGGGGGAAAATCGATTACATTGAGCCAGAGTATTCAATTAGTACCTATTTTATCGACTCCGAAAATATGACAGGCAAATTGATCTGAGCGGAATTAGAACTCAGAACGTGAAGACAGAGGAAGTGCCGCTAACCATTTTTGCTCGGCTTGCTAACGATTCTGCCAGCTCACCGCTCTAAAACGTCTACTACCATTAGAGAGTGAATATACTGGGACAAGTGGGAGTGAGAGAAAATGGTTATGAAAATGGAAGAGAAAAGAGAAGAGGTAAAATAGACGTAATTGAGAAAGGGACAACGCTGAGAACTACGGGAACATAGAATTCCAGCAGATTTGAAAATATAGTTGAGCTGGGGGGCACGAATTAACACAATGCTTATATGTACATTTATATATATAAATGCACATGCATGTATTTACATACAAACACTCACGTATATAAACACAAACTCACACACACATA
>NC_068983.1:132752878-132754198 GCF_001194135.2 Octopus bimaculoides | reverse complement strand
TATATATATATATATATATATATATATATATATATATTTGTTTATGTGTGTGTGAGTCTATATACAGACACACAACACTACTTTGCTACAAGTATATATATGCCAAGTGGCGGTAGTCTGACAGTATGATCGGCATTAATATCTAAAACGTTATTCTGGGTTAGGGCTTACAAATGAACGTAGGTCTACGAGGTAAAATGTTTCCACGATTTTACAGAATATTTTTGTATTATTCCGAACGCAATGCATTTGGTGACGATATCCTTCCTTATACGACATCTTGTTTCATCCATTTATAAAGCAATTCAGAAATTAGACACACTATCGAGAACTCTCACGTTTTCAAGGTGTCTTTATTATAAAGCACTTATGAGACTTCTACCTCAGAGTTTCCTCGTCTCAAATTATTCACGCATGAACTGCCTTCTCATCACGAAATTCCTCCGAACTCCACACATATGCCACGTCACCCGAAGGCAGAGTTGCCTTTTGGACGGCCTTCTTCCTACCCACCAACTCCCCTCAATGACTTTTACCCCCATGCACCCTTCTTTTGCACTTTAAATTCATTTCTTCTGATCCAATAATTACTTCCGTTTTCTAATCCTCTCTGCTCTCTTTCAAAAAACACGAAGCCTGACAGGATTTTTTCTTAAAAGCTTTCTACCCTTCGGCACTATTAACTGCAGCGGTATTATATGCTATACTTATCACTTCAGCTCCAGCAACAGCCTCATAACTTGATGTAATAACTAATTCTATGTCAGTCACTACGTTTATTGAAAACCACATCAAACTCATATATTGTATCAAGTGTTGGCAGTTTAGTTAAAGTATATAAATTAGATATTTCATTAAATCTGGTCCGTATTTCAAAATTAAAATAATATATATTCGGAACATGTAGACTGTATGAATAAAGATATCGAGTTGATTTATGGCAATCATTAGAGAGATGCAAATTCAGTAAAAAGGAAAAATCAATGCCTTTCAAATGTATTGATTAAGTAAGGAAATTACTGTTGCATACACATACTGAAAATATAACTGCGAAAGTGTCTATGTGTCTCTAGGCATGCTGCGCTGCTTGTGTGTGAGTACACACGCACGTACACGGCCCCAACCCCGCCTCATACGTGCAAGCATATGTATAAGCATATGCATATATGTGTGTGTGCATGTGCCTATATATATGTGTGTGTTTGTGAATGAGTGATCATGTATGTATACATACACACACACACACACACACACACACACACACACACACACACACATATATATATATATATATATATATATATATATATATATATATAT
>NC_068983.1:132751900-132752853 GCF_001194135.2 Octopus bimaculoides | reverse complement strand
CGTATGTATGTATATATATATATATATATATATATATATATATATGTATATATATATACCGATAGCTAGAAATGTCTACGTATGTGTGTGTGTATGTCTGTGTGTGTATGTCTGTGTGTGTGTGTCTATCCAGACACGTATAGGCAACCGTATATGCATTACCCACACACATAAGTGAATACATTTAATGTCCTGAAACATACGCATAAAAAAAATCAAAAACAAAAACAAAGGCAGGTATTGCAAATAGCTTTAATGCATTAATATAAATCAAGTGGAAGAAACGTTGGCAAATTGCCTGCTGCTCTTGGTTGGGTCACTTTAACCACTCAGACTGGAGCGCTTTAAGATATATTTATTATTTTCCTTTCTGATCAAATTTTCTTTTCTTTCTGGCGACAGAAAACAAGTTCGTAAGTAGATAATAATTGGAAATATTTAAATCAAGATTGTTTTATCCTACTAACGGCAGCTACTTATTCAGTCCCCGTGCAGTAGTTTATGAAAAATAGCTCAAGAAACGAGGAGCGAGGATTTATCAATTAATCTGTCTGTATCCATCTCTAAACCTCTTTCACTTTGTGTGTCTCTTTAGATTTCGTGTGTGTGTGGTATGTATATGTACACACACACACAACACACATACACACGCACACATACAGTAATCCTTCGACTATCGCGGGTGTTACGTTCTAAAACTCCCCGCGATAGTTGAATATCCATAAAGTAGAAACAGTACTGTATATTTTTTCTATTATTTTTATAAATTTTATATTTCTTATTATAAATGCAAAACAATGCCACTGAGGAATTGATGTAAACTTAAATAATAAACCGCGATAAGTAAATCGCGATATCGTGAGGTATTACTAAACACACACACACAGACACGCACACACACGCACACACACACATACATATATATATATATATATATATATATATATATATAC
>NC_068983.1:132750323-132751496 GCF_001194135.2 Octopus bimaculoides | reverse complement strand
ATATATATATATATATATATATATAAAGTAGATGTAACGTCAATTCCTCTCAAATTTTAGTACATATCGATTTTCACCTTCTGCTTGCAACTACATTTGTAAAAGTCTACGGGAATGAGTTGACCAGATGTTTATGTGTCCCCGTGTCTTTGATGTCCATTGCAGCAAAAAGAATAGTATTCAAACTTCAAGCGAGAAATGACTTTCAGATTTTTCTTTGCTACCTCCGAGAGAAATGATTTAACATGGCTACTGCGGAAGACCCGTTTTTCTTAATTTCTAGCATTCATGAGCATTTAATGAAATTAGTTCAGCAAAAGACATCCATAAGATTAAACAGAAATGCAGACAGACACACACCCACGCAATGGTACGCACACAAAGACACGTACACTCAATAACACGCGCATGCAATGACACAAGCACACACTCGTATATACATAAACCCGCTCACAAACATATACACACATACAAATTTACAGACATGCACACGTACACATACACATTTTATGTATATACGATAAATACATGTAGAACGCATATACATACGTGTGTATGAGAGAGAGAGAGAGAGTGCGGGCGCGCAGGTGCATGTTCAAGGAAGAAAAACATGGCAAGAGACCATTTACAATTCTAAATACCGATGACAACCGCAGAATCACTAACGTAGAAAATGGTTCAGGCAGTACTTCATCATACAATTACTTATAGTTCGCTGTTATTCTGTCTAAATACTTCAAACAGGCTGCGTAGTGTCTATACCCTGCAGCACATTGCGGAATGCTCTCAGACACGAACTAACTGCGGTTGGCTGCAGAACAGCTTTGAAAGTGTTGGTAGGAACCAAATGATCCTAATGTTTATTTTTAAAGGCTGGTGCTTATTTTACCGATTTTTTGTCGAATCGCTAAGTTCCAGAGATGTAAACAAAGCAACATCTGTTGTATATGCGATGGACAAAACATGCACAGGCAAACGCACACATACACACACGCATACACAAACCAATACACATACACACACAAACTTATATATATATATAAGTATATACACATAGATGCATGCGCGTATATGTGTCTCTCTCTCTCTTTTCTCTCTCTCTCTCTTTTCTCTCTCTCTCTCTCTCTCTCTCTCTCTATATATATATATATATATATATATATATATATATAT
>NC_068983.1:132746468-132748451 GCF_001194135.2 Octopus bimaculoides | reverse complement strand
ATATATATATGCAGAGAGAGAGAGAGAAAGAGAGAGAGAGAGAGAGAGAGAGAGAGAGAGAACGAGATACGTATACATATGTCTACATATGAGTTCGTGTCTTTTTGAACGTGTACACGTACATACAGACGTACGCACGCATGCACATACACACACACGCACACTGATATATATATATATCGTTATTACTTCCTTCATCCTTTAATCTGAACGTACACATACAAGATTGACACAAACATCAACTACAATGCGTCTGGTGGTACATCAGTGTTGACGAATACAAACAATGTGTCCATATGCCATTTCCTATTGAGAGCAAACTACAAAGAATGAAAAACGAATTGAGAATTTGCCTCCAAGAAACTGTTTGACAGAGAAGTTGTTCTTAATATAATAATGATGTTATATTTGCTATTGTGTCAAATATCATTTGTCGTTTACAAGACATATTCTACTAAAAGTTTTTCGCTATGCAAGCATTCCAGCCTAAGTGCTAGCAACAAAATCATTCTGGAAGATTAAATACACCTTTAGAACTTATGTGGTGGTATTTAAATAAAGAAATCTACACCATGGTTTCGTAATAAATCGCCTAAAAATATAGATACTTTTAGGTGTCTTAAATTCGTTTGCATGTAACTCTTTAATACAGTGTATTTTTGTGGTTCAAATCTAATTGTCTTAAAGGTGGGGAACGAGAATACTTTGATTTATTTCAACTAGAGACAATCTGAAAGTCAGTATTTTGTCGATTTCCACATATCTTTGTGAAATATCTAGTGACCCACAATTATTTTTTTTTGTTGTTGTTCAAGTCTGAATTTAACAGATAACCGTTCATGATAAATCATTAATTTAAGGATACAGAAATTATGCATTGTTAATAATACATAATATAATGTAAAGCATGAAATTCTTTTCAATAATTTAGCTCTTATATTTGTATAAATATTTCATTATAAGAACATGAAGTGAATTCTTAAATGACTGCTAGTATTTTCTTTCTCTCACAAATATATATACATCCATACGTACAAACTGGTATGTAAAATTAATGAATTCATTTCTTAATTAAATTATTCTTTTCTACATTTATCATGAATATTTTCATTCCTGATAACAGAGGAATCTCATGTTTTACATGTCTTAAATTTTGTTGAGTTAAATGTGATATCCTAGATCAAATATGTTAAAATCATGGATTTTGTATTGAAACTACGTGAATATGTTTATCGCATATGAACCTAACTAATTGAGAATGCATACACTGCTGGCTACTGATAGCATTATTATTGTCGTTTGCTCTGAAAATTAAAAAAAACTAAAACGAAGATGAAAACAACACAACACACAGAAATAAAACTTGCATACAAAAACAAACAGATATATCTATTCTAAACGTTATGTTATCCAACTTGTATAATTATTTAAAATCACGTATTTGTTTGCTTAATGAATTATTTGAAATGCGGACTGATTATAACTTTGACAGATATTTGAGAAACATGTAAATCTAATTGATTAAGTCTTATGATAATTTGAAGAAAATAATGATAAAAATAACGAAAATATGTGCATGAGGATTATAAGATTTATAACCCAAGAAATATTAGTGAACATACTTTTGTTGGTGGTGGAGATATGTAGTACCTCGCCTGATTGAACAGAGATATGATGAGTGTTGTTCCAGTTATGATCATCCAGTAGGTTTCATATATACAACGTCTACAGGGATTGGTACCTCTTTTCCTTTCTAAAGATACGTACGATTTGAAGGAGATTTAGCTGCTAACTCTTGAAATCATTAACCAATTCTCATTGAATTTCATTGCAACACAATTTAAGGTGTAGTTTAAATTACAAAATGAATGGCAGATATATGTACACACATACACGCACGCACGCACGCACGCACGCACGCATAAGCGACACAGATAGATATACATGCATACATATATACATACATATATATATATATATATA
>NC_068983.1:132744138-132745722 GCF_001194135.2 Octopus bimaculoides | reverse complement strand
ATAATCGCCTTGTTAGGAGACTTCTGTTTTCTTTCGTCTTTTGAATATCCCCTCTTACATAAACATAGATTAACATACACTTACATACATACCTGCATATACATACATACATACATACATACATACATACATACATACATACGTACATACATACATTCTATCTGCTACAAATCAATATAATTGATTCCATTTCTCAGCACGATATAACAACTAGAAGATTTATACGCTTCAGTAGAGTGAAAAAAATACGCAAAGTAATTTTCTTGCGGATACTACTGTCTGTAGATCTACTGTCTATAGATACACATAAATAACAACTAGGTAGATAGATGAGGGAACACTTATAGACTATAGTTGCAACTGCTTGTATTTATAGCTCTGATGCTAGCTGCTACTCACAGTTCATCCATTTAAAGCCATACATTATATAAAGCCTTATACGACACAAATCTTTAGGCAACACTACTGTCATCATAACACAAGATTCTTCATATAAGACATCATCCTCTACATAACGCACAACTCTCTACCCAAGAGACGTTTCTACAGAACATACAACTCTAAACAGAGTACAGAACTCTATACGTGGCACAATTCTCTACATAATATATAATTATCTACATACACAACACTCTGCACATATTACTGTGCACTTTGAATAATACATTATTCAACTGCGTACATAAAGCACACACTCCAAGAAAACTATCGACGTAGTACACCACTTCTATGTGCCACAATACTCTGTATGCCAGACCATTTGCATACGAATAGAGTTGTGTTAACAACAAACAAGATGAGGCCAAATAGCCGTCAAATGTAAATAATGTAAATCATGTAAATAATGTACAAAATTCCTCATCTCTTAAAGATAGAACAGAGTCGCGAATCTCACCAGTTGCAGTTGATTTTAAAGGAAAAAGTCTTGCATTTCAATGTCGCTTCGTGAAAACCTCCTTAGGAGGAAAAGTTTCTTGTACATATTCACAGTTTATATTCAGTGCGTACTCATAATCAAAGAAGCTCCTTACAAAGTCCATTCTTGAGAAATACAAATTCGGAAAAGCAAGAATTGTAACCATGTTTGAAGACCCGAAAGATTTTGAGAGCGATCCTGTTTAAGCTGAAGAAAGGCAGGAAATGGCGAGCCCAGGAGTCGGTGGATGGAACAAAGGATAGCCTGACGATCAAAGAAATAATGGGACACACTCAGGTTACTAAGCTTATAATGAACGTTACGAATATGGAATGGTGGTTAGAGACCAAGGTAAAGATAAGAAGTGATCTGATTCCACAAGTGGTGAGAAACGAAGAGGGATATCATAGGAATTCAGAAGGCAGTAGAGCAGAGACAAGAGTGCCCGTGGAGAACATGGGAAGATGCAAAGAAAAAGTGTCTCAACTGATATATATATATATATATATATATATATATATATATATACGTGAGTTGTCTAAGTGTCCATAAGTCAGGGAAAAGATATATATCTATATTTTTATACATTTATAGACATATATATTAGTTCAAATACATGTACGTCTCTGTTGTGAGTGAAATATACATGCCACGACATTCATAAAATT
>NC_068983.1:132742975-132743375 GCF_001194135.2 Octopus bimaculoides | reverse complement strand
ATATATATATATATATATATACTACCAATTGCACCCGTTCTTTGGATGGTTTAAGTTGCTTTGGTGGTATTTTTTTCAGTTTGTTCCAGGTAACACCTGAGCTCAGTGAGCCGTTTGCTTAGTGATATCTCCCATGAAGTAAATTTGAAGGAGTCAGTGTTCAGCGTTGTCGACAAGAAGAATAGAGCCTATTCGCTGATAAGATTGGCCCTGAATTTTGAACGTTGGCATATAGAAGTCTTCATGGATGTGATTGTGACCGAAACTTGTCATCTGGAAGGCAGAGTTATTAGCGCGAATTTTCTGTATAAATTGCTGCGAATCAGGGTGTTGATCAATAGGTATGCATGTATGCTTGAGTGTGTTTACGTGTGTGTGCGTGGTGTGTGTGTGTGTGTGT
>NC_068983.1:132734574-132740148 GCF_001194135.2 Octopus bimaculoides | reverse complement strand
TATATATATATATATATATATGTATATATATATATGGGAAAAATAAAAGTTGAAAATGTACTGAGAATAGTTACAATATTTTTTATTAATATATTCAAAGTTTTAACCGGTTTCACAATTCAAACTGATTTTCAAAAAATTAAAATACAAATACATGGCATATGATGCAGCTGTCGTCCTTCTGAATTTCTTTATTTGGTACCCAGGCCATGATATAGAGGGGATAGCACAAGGTCAGACAGAACACTTACTGTGGGAACATAAAACATAAAACAAATGAAACGATAATAATGAAATGGTTACATTGAACCTCACTTCTCAAGCAGTACCTTTTTACTGTTAATTTAAGTTATGAAAATTTTCTTTTTTTTTTCTCTTTACATCTTTTCCCCGTTTTTTTTAAGTAAAATCTATTTCCTTTTTTCTTTTCTTTTTCTCCTTTGTTAAAAAGACTATTTCTTTTTTGTCTTTTAAAGTACTCCTTTATTACCATTCATTGGAGGCATTAACTCCTCGTATGTAACTACTTTTGGTAGTTCTTCAAATTCAATTTCTTCCCCCAAAGGGTTCACATCACCTTTTAACAGTTCTTTTAACCTTTTATACCTTTCCTTGGCAATCACCACTCCCTTTATGTGTTCCGAGTAACGTTCAGCTGGTTATATAATCCTTATGGCACCTTTAAACTTCATTATGTTCCGCACGATGGCGGTACTTTTTAAATATGTTACTACATGCCACCTTTTCTTATTGGCATTTAATTGTTCATTCCCCAGACTTGAACTGTCCGGGCTAGTTGTTTCCTTTGTTTCCTTTGTTTCCACCGTCTGTACATAACCACGATCGCCCACCATTATATCCTCCACCCTATGTTGTGATACTACTGCTGGTATATCGGACCAGTTCCTCTGTATCCCCTCTATTTTCTCCTCTATTTCCTCCTTTTGTTTTTGGTTCTCTGTCGGAGAGCCCAACCGCTCTTTTCTCTTTCGCTTATTTACAACGATAAATGTTTCCTCTTCATTTTCCTCTGTTTCCGACCCTCCAACTTCGGCTGTCTGCTCTTCCCGTTGTTGTTCCTCTACTTCTTGCTGAGGGCACGTTGCTTTCTTGTGTCCTTTTTGTTTACATAGAAATCATGTTAGAGGTCTTACCTCCACCACTACTCTTAGCGTAATGTCTTCCGGAAGAAGAATCTTTTGTACAATTCCATGTAGGTATTTTAAGCCAACTTGAATTGTGATTTCTAGGCCGTAGCCCCAACAACTGACTTCCTTCATTCAGGTTATCGTCAGAATCCTTGCATCTCCCTCCATTCCAAGCATGACTGCTTCCACCAGCGATGCCTCTTCGATCTCGTGGGGTACTCTGCAGACTCTCATTCTGGCAACATGTTTGCCACTGTACATCGGCAGTAGCACCTACTGTTGTGTTCTTATTCGCTCAGTGGAGCGGTTAGTAGCGTCCTCCTCATTGGAGAACCTAAGCTCTTCTGTTCCGTATTTTCTTCCACGTGTATAGAAGGTGGTTGATCCTTTTGCGTCACGTAGATATTCCTCAATTGCCTCTATCGGAGCAATCTCTATTTTTTTTGGTAGCGGTTAATAACGTACGGTACACAACAGTCTTCCTTGCTACATTCTTCGTCACTTCTTCTGGTGGGGTCAGCTTTAAGCTGGCCCCTTCCTCTTGTTACAATTTGTTTCCTCTTTCCATTCCTTTGCGTCAATTTTTATCTCACGAACTTCAAGGGGGTTGGCCGTAATACCTTTTGTGGTTGCAGATGCATAACTTGCGATAAATTCCATTTCTCCTCTTTTTTCCACTTCACCCATAATGGGGAAGAACCAATTTTCCAAAAACAGGCACCCACACACCGACAGAAATTCAAGAGTTTAACAATTCAAACATTTAACATTTTAACTCATCCTGGTTCACCCGCACGGGGAAACCTACAACAATACATAATAACAGTGTATAACCATTTAACTTACGTTCTAACGAAATCAACACCTACAAATTCCGAAGCGACTTTCATCAAGTTGGGTTGCTTCTGACTAGCGTTTCAAGCTTGCCCTATTTTTATAGTGATTTCATGGTTCAAATTAGTATATGTTTTGAAATAGGATTTGATTGGTAGAGGATAGTCACATGACTGGTCTTAGAATTTTTTCTAAGTTTCTAAGACCAGTCATGTGACTATCCTCTACCAATCAAATCCTATTCAAAACATATACTAATTTCAACAATGAACTCCATATAAAAGCAGGGCAAACTTCAAACACTAGCCAGAAGCAAGACAGTTGCAACATAAGCCACGTCTTTATACTTGAACATTTTGAAGATTAGTGTAAACTGAGATACCGGTTAAAGTTTGAAATATATCTATAAAAAATATTTTAACTATTCTCAGTGCAAACTACACTTCTATTTTTCCTATATTTCTACTCGTGTATATATATGTATATTACTTGATTCAGTCATTTGTTTCTGCCCATGCTGGGGAACCGCCATGAAGGGGTAAAACAATCGACCGCAGTATTTATAAGGCTTTTGTCGGCCAGAGACTATAGTGCAGGTCACTAACCAAAAGTACCACGCAGTGAGACTGACCCGAAGCTTGTGTATGATTGCGATAGTATGTATATGCAGATATAGCAATGGCATTCTCCTACGCGCGAGTTTACACACACACTTTTCCTTTTCTCTCCTCACCTTCACCTGACGAAAATAAAAGCTTACACCCATAAATCTTAACAGGATGACAAGTAACTCCCTAGAGTTCTGAGACCAACTGGCCCTGAACAAGAGTCGGAACCCTTCAAGAGGCGACGGATGGCCAATGCACACAGACACACCTCGAGACACAATCACGTGTAGAAGTAAACATGAGTGGGAACACACAAAACCACACACACGCACAGCATACACACACATATCTTTACATTAGATTTGATCTGACGTTTCTGCAAATTAAATTCAATGTTGACCATTAGTCTTGGAAAGTTTGGAAGCAAAATTGACACAAAACGCACACAAACACCGCTTGCCTAAATCGTAGAAAACAAAGATATATTGTATTTTACGATGGTCTAATTTATTTAAATTCACTCGAGTCCTAACTATGAAAACTGTAAAATAATATAAACGAATTTTTCCTATACTCCCTGTTGCGCGTCCATAGAACTCAATGACAAATGCAAACAGTTACATATTGAGATATATCGAGGTTATATTATTATGCATTAAAACATTTTGACGGTATTTGAGAACTCTTATGAGTGCGGTTTCTTCAAATAAATAGCGATTATTGATTTTAAGTAACACATCGGTGCAATTTCTGTAATTAGAGTCAAGAGGGTCGTGTAAAACGTTGTATTCCTGTGTCAGCTGCAAGAAGTACTGCTAGTAAAAATGGTTGTCATGAATAATTATGCATCTCTCTCACTCTCTCTGCTTCCCTGTCTGGCTATCCATATATACATGAATGCATAATTGTAAATTGTTTATATAATTATTCGTTTTATATACAAAAAATTCAAACGAAAAGCAAAATAATTTTTGCGAATTTCATCTGCACTTGGGCATGATAGAATGGCGGCGCGCATGAAACTTTAATGTCTCTAAGCAGGTCAACATAAATGTGTGTTTGCATATGTGTGTTGTCATGCAATAACATGTTTATCGATATGTTACTGTTCATGTATATACGCATTTCTACACATATGCATACATATACGCACGCATACACACTCACATACACACACAGACACACGCATGCACAAATATGTATATACATATACATACATATATACACACAAACACACACACATCAGAGTGTAAAATTCTACGATGTCAATTGGGTGAAATTTCAGATTGTTTTATTCTCAAGGAAAGGGAATAACTTGACAACTGTGGTGCTGTATTTCAATTGAATTATGCCAATTGTATTCATTATGTAAAATGTGGTAACTTAGTAAATACGCCACTGATCACAGTCATCTCCTAATTAGAAGGTTAGAACTGCCTTCCAAAAATTCTGGGAAAGGGAAATCCACAGTAATCCTTAATGTTGCTATATTTGCTATTACAGTACAATTAATTAACTTCAATAGTTGAAGTCCCGAAAAGAGCGAATGAACTTTCTAATTCATGTAAATACAACATGAACACCGTGCCTTCTCATGCTTTGAAACCGAGATCAAGACAGCCACTCAAGACATTAAGAATTATTCGATACCAATTATTCGATACCAACGCGTTTCTTGGTTTTTATTTATTTTTTTAAACTTTAGATTTCTGGATTTAACTCCGGTCCATTATGCCCTCCACTAATTTAAACTTTTAGTATAGCGTTCATAGCCTCTCTCCCTTAATAGCTCCCTGCAAACCAGCGTTCTTGTTTCTAACGGTCATTTACTTAGCTATATAATGTTATAACTCGTGCGCAACCTTAGCGTTTAACGCATGTCTTGCTTTGGTATGTTGGTACACTGACGATGAATTAATGTGCAATTCCAGCACCTTTTACTTCTTTGGAGTAGAGTGCACGTATATTTTGAAACATATGTAGGAATTAAAGGAACTTATTGATTATATGTAGGTATGTATATATGCTTTTGAGTGTGTGTGTGTGTGTGTGTATGTGTGTCTTCACGCCACATGATTAAGGTTTATAACAACGGCTCTTATTCTAATGATAAAGATTATGATCAAAGCCACAGTATTTGGAGGCTAACAAATAATATGTAAATCAGAAAGGAAAGTTCAGGTGACAACGTCTGATGGTTAAGTCCTAAAGGTTCGACAAAACATATCTCAGCTGGTTTGCAATGATAGCCACAAAAAAATCAGACAGAACGTTTGCATATATGCAGATAAATACAGCAAATTCTATATATATATGAAACATGTATGATGTCACCGACTAAAAAAATGTGTAATTTATTATATCTAATGGTATAAAGGATATTTCTGTCATTACCATGACATTTAAAACTGGGTAGATTGAGAATAGTGAAAGTCGCTCAATTTTGATGCTTTTCAGTTACTGAAGGTACTTATATCATAACTTTTATTTCCACTTTTTTCTTTTATTTCTATATGTATTGCATTTACTTTAAAAGACAATGAAAAATTATGTTTTCAAAATTATGCAAAGTTATGTCAAGATACATGCATGGATCTGCATTTGATGAAGTCGAATCTATCCTTAGAAATGGTGATAATACCAGAAATATTGGACAAAGGTCATTTTGAGTTTGTGAAAAATCTTGAGGTGATAGGTCAAAATGCATTTCATTTTAAAAATGGTGTTGTAGACATTACTTCAACACCAGACAATAAAAACCATGTTCTCCAGTGTAAGGTTTGAAATGTCTATGTATGAGAAATTTTTAGCTATTATAACATAGAGATAACTAATTATAAATAAATAATTTTCACGCAGTGAAGTTGAATGTATAGACTAATTACGTGTTATGATTAGTTACTTTCGATCAATAATCAAGTAAAATATAGTTTCTAATTAACATATGAGAATTTAATCAATAAACTACACACACACACACGCAT
>NC_068983.1:132730849-132734479 GCF_001194135.2 Octopus bimaculoides | reverse complement strand
ATATATATATATATATAAACACATATACACACTGCCACACACTCACATACACATATTCACAAAGTGCAAAGAGTTTTTGAGGACATATGTTTTCTGTATATTACTCTCATCAAACCATATTATTTCTTTCGTAGCTTCAATGGCAGATAAATTGATAACAGAAGAAATGTGAAGACATGCAGTCATTGTTGCTTTATGTTGGAACATGGCGATTTAGAAATTGCTGTCATTCTAGGTTTTGCAAGATTTTTTGGGATACAAAGTTCAGGTGGAACTGGATGCCTCAAGCTAGATTATTTCAACTGTATCGAAAGGATAAAGAAACATTCCAAATATTCGGAAACTATAATGTCGCCACAATTCATCCACGAGTTTCAAAACTATCGATGTTGATCCAGGAAAATCAACGACAGCATCGCCAAGAACTACTGGTGTCGTATACAATGGGAAGACGATTATTCTTACCTGCAAGGACACATGAACACAATTTGATCCGTACCAAATGGTTAATTAACGTTAAAAACCTCATGAACATGGCATTATTTTCTTCACGGTTGCCAAAAAATTCGACACGACCCAAATCTCTAATAGAATATATGACAAACGGCTATGTCCAGATCTTTCTCATATACCCAATCTAATGCACACTAAGTTTGTTTTGAGTAACAGAGATGGTTTTAGGAGTGGTGAGTAGCAAAAGTCATGTCATGCTACCTCATATCTCTCCACATGAGACTGCTGTTAAGCTATGAATGCTTGCTGTACGCAGTGCAAGGTCATACATATGTTAATGGAACTCAGCACAGTCTAACTCAGTCACCGCAATCCAAGTATGGATGTTAGAAAATATTTACGATGCTGTAACACCAAAATTGTGTCTTTCAAACTCACATGATTACAATCCCAAAGACTACTACGTTAAGAGCGTTGTTCAAAGGGAAACTAGACAATATCCTCACGCTACCATTGCTTCAACGAAGGCTGGCATTACCTCGGTGATGTCCAAAGTTAATAAGGACCAATTAGTGTAGGTTTGGCAATAATTCCAGTCTCGCGTTATTGCTGTCATGGAAGATGAAGCATATTTATAGAGTAAACGTATGTTATCGACAGTATCTGCACAAACTTTTTATGAAAATACATTTGATTTTTGCTCGATTGGAGATGTTCTATCAAATTACAAAATATGTCCTCAAATATTCTCGGCATTATGTAGATATGCAGGTGTGTGTGTGGGGGGGCTATGCGTTGAGTGATTAGTGTAGGTACAATAAGTCAATGATATTTATAAAAGTAACTCGAATATTACAAGTATGAAACAAATTGACACGAGCCGATTATAATGCATACTGATGCATAGGAAACTGTAGCAATCTACCCACCTTATCTTCGTATGAATATACAGAACGGCAGCTATCAAATAGAGAGAGAATATACCAAAACTGGAGACATAAAGGAGTCACAAATTTGCAGATTTATTTTCAAGGAGACCATAACGACGAATAAGTTCTTCCAATTCATGTTGGCTACAAACGATTAAACAATTGAAACACCTCACTTTCCTGTGCCTGCGCGATCTTCCCTTCTTTCATTTTTATTTCATTTTGCTTTAGTTTCTTGTCATTGATGAGGGTTTTTTATTGTATGCACTTTTGAGTTTGAGATATCTCACCGACTTTATTCAGAGGTTTTGTAGAGTGTGTTTATAAGTAATGAATATCAAAAGGACACATGCACACCCACACAGAGTCTTAGTCTTATATACATACACATACATATAAATACAGACATTTAAATTGGAGAAGAAGGAAAATGGTAGTTCATATGTGGCATACAATGTAAGCATGTACTTATTTAAACTAAAAGATGGTTAAATACTGTAACAACGTAGATAAGGAAAGTCGAATACTTGTCGGAATTTCAGTTGAAGTAAACAAATTTATTTAGCCCAAGATCATGTATTGAGTACAATTTATTATTTCTGTTATTTTACAATGTTCTGGATTCTGTGTAACGTCGAACTATATAGGAACGTATTTCATAAAAAATAATTAAATGCTGTATTCTACTTAACATTATCAACTGATTGAGAGATCCTTGAAATAAGATTTGTCTGTTTTCATATAATACTAAACACAGCTTACACACACGCACACACACACACTCACACAAACACACTCACACACACACATGAAAGTATATATAAGAATATATGTATTCTGTGTGTGCTAGAAGACACAAACAAGTACGCACACACACACACACACACATGCAAAGACACACAAGCTCATATATATTTTCCATATGTAGAAGAATGTAAATCGCACGCAAAAATTTTATTTATTTCTTATTCAGTGAAATGTACATAATTTGCCGGAAGTATATATAAATAGTGTGTCAGCAAAGATTGCAGATTTGCAGAAATAATGTAGTATTTACTTGAAACCCAGAAAAATACACGAAACAAAAATTAAACTCAACATTTGTTACAATCAAATGTTTCGTTTTTATTTTCCTGCATTCCATCTTCCTCTTGATAGTGTATAAATATATCTATGTATCTATGCACTGGAGTAGTTTGCTCTCGCCATATATTTTATTTGTGGAATTCCCATATGTATCAAATTCACGATCCATTATATGAGACGAATTAGAATATTTCTAGTACACAGAGATAGATACATACACACGCGCATACACACATACACACCCACACACACACCGATATATATATATATATATATATATATATATATATATATATATATATATATATACTTATATAGCAATAACAAAATGGAGGGGAATAGGTGATATTCATCAACTTTGAAATATTGTATTTTGTCAATTTACTTGTTTATTTGTTTACTAAAAGGACAATAATAACAATATACAAACACGTGCGATATACTATGTCATATCAGTAATTAAAAAAAAATGATATATAGCGACAGAAAATGAGATAATGACTTACAGCTGTTTCAATCTAGTGTGACATGCCCCATTCTATCTATATAAGTCCAGTAGGCTGAAGTAATTAATGGATGAAATAGATGAAATAGAGGTACATGGATGATTCTCTAGGCCTCTTTAGAGATTTGATAATGTTCATAAGGTCAGGTTAAAAATATCCAAATATAAAATATAAAAACCGTAAAAACCCACATATATATATGCATACATTAACGTATACATAGATATACATAAATAAGCATAAGTACATAAATACATATATGTACATTTAAATGTACATACACAAATGTCCATACATGCACACAAATGAATCAATTATTATTGTTATTATACATGAGGAGGACACATATATATATATATCCACCCTCACATACATACACATGTGTATGCATAAACATTTATGTACATACATGTTCTTTGGTACATACGCATTAGTTAAGTTGATGAATACCATCTGTTCTCCTCTATTTTCTTATTGCTCTATAAATAAATGGTAAAATATCTTTTTATCTACACCCATTTATTGAAAAAACACTAGTGTATTAATAATTAGGTATTCTTCCGGCAGTATATGGGATAGATATTATCCCTTAGTGGGTTGGATTGACAGCCCCTATTTAGGATATATATATATATATATATATATATATATATATA
>NC_068983.1:132730183-132730823 GCF_001194135.2 Octopus bimaculoides | reverse complement strand
AAGGAGAAGAAGAAGGAGAAAAACACGGAAAAAAAAATTGAATGTTGTGTTGAGCGATCTATCATGGCCTTTTCTTTCTCTTTTTTTGTTTAGAGTGGGAGGAGGAAAAGTTAAGATGAGAGTGTGAGTCTGTGTGTTTGTAGTGGATGGAGGTGCTAAGAGTGGAGTGATGGATGCTGACCGAAATGTCAAGAAAGGGGACAGAGGTGTCAGAGATAGTGCAGGAGAAGTGGAGGGCAGGATGGAAGGATTGAACAAAAGAGAGGAACGAGTCAAAATGTTCGCGGGAGAATGAGGTGGCACCGATACAGTCGTCAATATAACGACCGTATAGTTCGGGAGTAGGACTAGGGAAACTTGAGAATATTTGGGCCCCAACATAGCCAACGAACAAGTTCGTATAGTTGGGGCCCATTCTCGTTTCCATTGCCACTCCCGAGAACATGCTGGTATAAGTCACCCGCGAACGAGAAGCAGTTAAGGGAGAGGACAAGTTCGGCCAGACGAATGAGTGTGGAGGTGTCGGGTTGTGGGTTGGGGCATAGGTCGAGGAAATATGTAAGTGCACGCAGCCCCTCGTCGTGAGGGATCACCGTATAGAGGCTCTGGATATCGAGGATGAAAAGAAGGACCAGGAGGG
>NC_068983.1:132726668-132727454 GCF_001194135.2 Octopus bimaculoides | reverse complement strand
ATATATATATACATACATACATATATGTATGTGTGTGTGCGTGTGTGTATGTGTGTGTGCGAGTGTGTGCGTGGGTAAATGCTTGCTTGCGTGTGTATGCGTGCGCGCACGTTTGCGCGTGTGTTTGAGTGTGTCTACAAATCTGCGCCTATGCCTGTCGATGCAGCGCTTTCTATGTCTGGGAAGAGCTATGTATTTAAATTGTATAACGAACATCTTTGTATACAGTAAGAAAAAAACTGCTTGGTTGTAGACGAACACAATAAATCGTATTTTATTCTTTATTTGCTTTTTTTTTTTTCATTTATGCAATATAGTTTTCAATCTTAAAACTATGCTTTCATACATACTCGCACTCACACAATTACATACTATATATACGCATGTTGCGTATGCAGGCGTGTACGTATCTGAGTTGTTCATCGATTCTGCAGCTGGTATTCTTGGCGACATCTCCTGATACAAGAACCTGATTATGTATATTGCATTTCATTTGCCTGTATTTTTGTATTTGTCTGGCTGCTCTTTGCATTCTGACACTGGATACATGTCATTATCTTCACTTATAAGGTATCGCGTATAACAAGAGTTCGGGAATATATTTGTACACATGTACGTCTGTAAGTGACATGGACATATTTATGTATATGTGCATATATGTATATACAAATGCAGAAATACACACGTATATAAACATATTTACACTTATGTCTATACACACACACACATATAGATATTCATGTAAATATATATATATATATATATATATATATATATATATATATA
>NC_068983.1:132722834-132725840 GCF_001194135.2 Octopus bimaculoides | reverse complement strand
ATATATATATATATATATATATATACTCGCACGTGCGCACACATGTACATGTGTTCCTGCGCCTAATCAATCGCATTACATATATCATAAACGTTCGCTCATGCTCCACTGTACATGCACAGAGAACTCAATGTGCAACTTAAGTAAATTTATCTCGAATGTATATTCTGACGAAGCTTTACGAACGAACTAAACTTCACACAGAATAATATGTCAGCAAAAATGTGCTGCGCTATCAGAGATACTATTGCATGCAGCACAAATAGCAACTAAGAGTCATATAGTTATAATCCATTATGTAGCTTATATATCGCTTCAAATTTTGGCGTATCCTTTTTAACGCTAAAATATAAATATTTCCTCGCAGAACATATTGAGCTGCTAAATACTGAAGAAAAAACACTGCTAATAAATAATGATGTATTTTTCTGCCCCCATAGCTAGAATTACTCGGAAATGTCCGCAACGCTCATTTGCTTAACCCTCCTTATCCCATTCTTAAAGATATGCCGATAAACTAAAAGAGTTGTCACTTGCTAGTGAGTTTCTTTTGGAAGCATATATGAAGATTTTACTACATGTTTTATGTTACTTATTAGCCAATTTTTACTTAGAAGTAATAGCTTTGTCCTGTATTTTGGGTGTCGCTCTTTTTCGTGTCGATTTATAAATAGATCCAGAGTTTACCGCAATATAGGTCACTTAATTGCACACTTGTAACGCTGTTCATCATGGTTGTGTTTTGCTTCAGCTACGTGGTCGCATTTACTATTTCTTTTGGGTAAAACTCTAGCGGTTCGCAGTGGAAGACATATTATGAAAATTATGGTGTTGCGATATTACTTAATTTTCTTTTTAACATGTTCAGTATAGGAATATAGGCAATGGTTCCCATTAGAATTGAGAAGCAGTTTAAAATAGTTAAAACTAGTTTCATATATTGATGCTTAAAAAAATCCTTAACAGTTGTTCAATTGCTGAGTTTCATAATTCTTCTAATTTTACTCTCGACTCTATGTGATTGAGCCTGGTTAAAAATTTAATGTCAGAGATTTATCAAAATAACTAGTATTACATATATATCGATGTGGAGCAAATAACATCCTTACAGGTATGTTCTCATATTATCTTCGTCAATATTTCATTTTCATTTCAACCTTATACTTTTCATGAATGCCATGTTATGGTAATCTATATTCAAACATTTGCTAAATTCAGCATCACCTGGTTATTGTATTGCCCGCACTCAGTCTTTCCTTCCATTATTCATGATGTCATTTTATTTTCAATTATTGTATTTCTCGTGTTCACAACATATAATGCCTTTGCTAAATTCCTATCTTTCTATCAGATGTACCTATATGTGAGTATGCGCGTCTGTGTGTGTGTGCGCACAGGCACCGGTATGCCTCTGTGTGTGTGTGTGTGTGTGTGTGTGTGTGTGTGTGTGTGTGTGTGTGTTTGTGTGTTTGTGTGTGTGTGTGTGTTTGTGTATGTCTATGTCTATGTGTGCGCGCAGGTTTGAATATTAAATGAGATGAATTAGGTATTCAGTGATGTGCCTTGAAGGAAAATATTCTAAAACTTTGTTTAATGTTTGATATCTCTTGTGTCCATTAGTTCCATTCCTGCTGATATTAACACCGATTATCTGTTGAGTGTTTGTTGTTGTTCATTTTTAATAATGAAATGTCTCTTTTACATGCATTATAACTGTAATAATGGATAAAATTTTCGCTTAAATGTTCTATAGTTGATTGCAATTACGCAATCACCCGTCGTTTGTTGAGCATTTTCAATGTAATATTGTCTACATTTCTTACCTTTTGTCTGTGATATGCAAGGTAATCGCTTCGTGCACTTACAAGTTCATGGCAGTTATATATTGGAAGCATTCTTCGTGAGAATATTTGGTATATATTTATATTAATGCTAATTAGGAAAACTATTTTAAAATAAACAGCAAATGATAATGAAACGAGTAGCCGAAACGACTAAACATTTTATGAAATAACTTGACATAAATATTCCATGATTTAGTTGTCCTTGTACACTTGATTCCATTCTTCCAGTTTGTATGATTCAATACATAAAAAAACCATAGATTCAACGCATTTGGATTTGTGGTTCAATCTCAACGATTTAATATCTCAGAGCAAACTAAATATTGCGCATCTTAATTTTATATATATATATACAGGTTGCGGTGAATAAAATGTCGTCTAAATTAAGTAAAACTGAAAATAACACTGACATCTCATGTTAACAGATATAGTTCCCAAAATTGCATAAAAATATCTTAAAATACTAAAGAGTAAATTTATTTAATAAAATCGCCTTTGGCTTCAACCGCGGTCCCCAGACGACTTCGGAGTCCCCAATAACAATTCTGGATGGTCTAAGTGTTTAGGATGGTGAATTCTGCCATAATCCTTGCCTTAATTTCTTCTATGGCGTTACAAGGAGTTTTGTTGGTCTCTAGCTCAACTGCGCCCCACACATAATCTGCAATCTTGGGAGTTTGTGATCAGGTTTTAGAGTTGATGCGGTCGCAGAAATTGTCTGATTGCCATGACTGGGCTCTCTTGCGTGTGTGGAATGGTGGAGAGTCCTGTTGCTACCCACTTGATCCAGGGCATCACTACGTCCTCCAGGCACTTGATGTAGGGCTCAGTGTGAGGAGATGATCACTCCATACACCGGATATTTGACATTTATCACTCTCGGCACACGTCTTCGGATTGCACTGGCCTCAGATGGACATCAAAATACTCTCAAATGTAAGTATTAGAGCTTCCAGCGCGAATGCCAAGAAGTATATTATGCCGTTTCTAAATTGCATCATGATGTAGTTTTTCTCACAGACGTTGCCCACCCTATACTGTGTAGTCGAGAAATAAAAAAAAAACAAACAATGCTCATAAGCGAAATTAAAGATATAAAATGGCAACGATTTACCCACCACACACTGTTTATATATATATATATATATATATATATATATAT
>NC_068983.1:132720898-132722534 GCF_001194135.2 Octopus bimaculoides | reverse complement strand
GTTGACGGAGACTGAAAGAATCCTGTCGTATATACACGCACATACATACACACACACACACACACACACACACACACACACACACACATATATATATATATATATATATATATATATATTTATTTATGCGTATGTATGTCTGTCTTTGTGTCCCCCACCCATAGCTTGACAACCGATACTGCTGTGGCTATCTCCGTAACTTAATGGTTCTACAAAGTGATCAATAGTATAAGTACTAGACTTACAAAGAATATTCAGGGTGCGTAAGATATCTGAGGACATACGTTTTTTGGGTCATTGGTGCATTTTTTGCTAACTCTGTATAATCTTTACTCGAGACATTAAGAGGCATGCTATTCTTTTTGTTATAAAGAGTTAGTATAGTGATTTAAAAATATCTCAAGTCGCTAGATCTTTCGTCTACAACGTTTGTAAGGAGCTAGAGACTGAAGATGGAAATGTATCACCAATATTAAAGCATAAAAATCATTCTAAACTTTCTGAAATCATCACGAAACCTGAATTTATCCATCAAGTTCAACATGCTGTTGATTAGAATCCCAGAAAGTCCATGAGGTCGATTGCAAAAGATTTCCACATGTCAGAAGAAACAGTTAGAAATGTTGTCCACGAAGACATCAGATATAAGTCTTATATGATGAGGGAAGGTTAATTTCTCAGAAAAAGCAAAGGAATATCACTATGTTAGATAGATCTTAAACAAACTGAAAGATCCAGCAGAAGGTTTGATTTGGTTTTTCTCAAACGAGAGAGTTAATGGAAGAAATGACAGATGGTTGTGTGCAGACTCTTCTGAAGTTCCAAGTGTGATGCCTACTAAATTCCCTGCAACTGCCATGCTTTTGGGGGTTGTCAGTAATGAAGGACATGTGATGGTTCCTTATTTTTTTCCACAAGCCCCTAGAGTTAGCTCTGTCGACTACATTGAGATCCTGGAAATAATTGTTAAACCTTGGATAGACAGTCTATGCAATAGAAGGCCATGTATGCTTCAGTAAGACTCTGCACTGTCACACATGTCTCTAGCAACAAGAATGGATGGTTGAAAATTTTCATGATCACATAACCCCTAACATTTGGCCTAATAATTCCCCAGATATCAATGCATTGGAGTATTACATGTGGAGCATAGTTGCGAGAGAATCAGTAAACATGCCCATAATACCAAAGATTGCATCAAAGCTGTCATAGTCAGAATAATGTCCAAAATGAACCAGGACCACTTGATTCGAGCATACAGATAATTTAGATCTCATATAGAAGTAGTTGTTGACGCTGAAGGTGTCTTTATGGAATAACATAGAAAAGATGGTTTATTTATATCCTCATAGTGTTTTTTTTTATAAATAAAGTTATTATCTGTTATTAGATATCCTTTTCTTTTTATAAACATAAATCTAGCCTCAAATATCTTACGCACCCTGTATAAATATATATATATATACTTGGAATTGGATGCGTGGCGTTCAAGAATATAATAATAAAGATGATGATGATGACAATAAAAGTAAAAATAACAATAATAATATATATATATATATATATATATGTGTGTGTGTGTGTGTGTGTGTGTGTGTGTGTGTGTGTGTGGGTGGGTGGGTGTGTGTGTGTATGT
>NC_068983.1:132719333-132720759 GCF_001194135.2 Octopus bimaculoides | reverse complement strand
TATATATATATATGATCTCATATCGAACGTGACTTATGAGTTTTCAGTTTTTGCCTAACGACCTGCACAGACACTTTGTTTATTGTGATTAAATGCATGTGCTGTACACCAGATAACTTTCTCCATCAAACCGATGTTGCGTGAACAGGTGCAGTCAGGTGTCGAAGTGATCACAAATAAACTTGTGATCAAATGTTTTGCTCAAAATCGCAACGCAGGAATCAGTCTAAGCATCGAAACCACAATCTTGCGATACATATATATATACAAGGACACGTACACTGACAGACACACGCGCGTATATGTATATATGTGTGTATGTGCGTGTGTTGTGTGAATGTATGTATGTGTGTATATACGTGAGTGCGCGCTTGTGTATGTGTGTATACATGACTATGGCTACACGCAGAAGTACTTTTCATCTCCATGAATGAGTTACGAGAAGCATATGTTAGAATGTTAACGAGTCATAAAACAACCAATACGATCGTGCAGATTCACTCTCAATGAAATATCGCAGATAAGCGTCTTATTTGGATGATTCAGTCAGTTGCACATGATATATCATGTAAGAAATTGATAACTCGTACTCTATTGTATTTCTAAGATATTTTTCTTTAGGTTTTAGGGAAAATACTTAATTTAAGCGAATATCATTCATGTTTGTATTGAAGTTCAACTTAGTAAAGTAGACCAACGCCAATGTCACATGATGCAATAGATACAAGCATATATTGTAAATGTAACAAAATACATTAAAACCATGATAGTAATAATATTGATGAAATAATAGTATATTAATATATACGTATACAAAACTTATACGGCTTATCAGAAATTTTCTAGACGTACGTGCTCTCATTTTATGGTTCAAATAAAATGCGCGGGCAGCAAACTCTGATTTATCTACAGCCGACCTTTAAATTTATTCTGTAAATAGATTCCGTACTATCTGCTTTACTCGCATTCAGGAATGTTGTATTCTAACTGAATATCAAATTGGTCTCTATCATGTGCTAGAAGGGATCATTCATTTTAGTACAATGACTAACAAATTTGATCAATATGGCTGCAATTTTGCCTGAAGTTCGGCGAATCTGCTTTCGGACTTGCCAGTCATGTGATGATCTTTTGGATCAAAGAAGATTAAGCGCGTGTATACGAGGAACATGCCTCTTTGAAGGCACATCGATATCATATGACTCATTAATAACAAAACACCAGAAAACATAGACAGCACACATGAACTCTTTCGTGAAGATCTCCGAACAATTGCATGCCTCCACCCGGCTGTACACAAGCTAAAAAAAAAAACCCAGATGAACTCCATACCACCACACAGACACAAACACTGACACAGACACATACACATACACACACATACAAACACACACCCACACACACACACACACACACACACACACAC
>NC_068983.1:132713304-132719323 GCF_001194135.2 Octopus bimaculoides | reverse complement strand
ACACACACACACACACACACACACACACACACACACACACACACACACACACACACACACACATTTCCCCAACGCCAGTTTCTATACACGAATAACCTCCTATGCATGCACTCACACCCAACCACCTCCACCTTTTGTCACTCCCCCATAGAACCATATTCCAACCTGGTCCCTAAGTCCTTCCTTATTTTTATCCAACTATCTTTTCCCTTAAATTTTATTTTTAAGCATACTATTTTTGTGTCATGTTTGAAACACTGGACAACGAAAAAAATGTAATGTCTGCTACCCAGACAAATAGTGATTTACTAAACCAGATCGAGTACGCTGATTCCGATTCAGAACTCAGAATTGCTGTAGCACGTCAGGATTTTGAGTTATGCGAATAATTATATATTAATACTATATTAGTATCAGGAGTAGTTAAGTTCAAGGTAAATAATTATTATAACAGTATATTATTACTGTATATGATATATTTATGTTCAAAGCAAATAGTATTATAACATAATGGTACATAGTATATTTATGTTAATGGAATACAAACTTTATTTTTGATATGCTCAGCTCAGAAATGTTTGAGACACTTTCTCTTGCGCTTATGCGTCGTGCTAGTCTCTCGTACAATGATCCGCAGTAGTGAAGAATGTGTGGATTGACCCGGCCTTGATACCTCGTTTCTATCTCAGATATATCCTGGTGGAACTTCTCATCATGCTCATCACTAACGGCACGAATATTCGTTGGAAAAAAATCGAGATGTGAATGAAAGAAGTGCATTTTAAGGGACATTTGGCATCCAATTCCTTCATACGGTGTTAACTTGTTATTTATTGAATCAGCATAGTTTTCAGCTCTATCATTCCCAAGAAAGTTCTGTACAATTAACACGAATGACTCCCATGCTGTCAGCGCAACTAGATTCAGTTTGCCATTGAATTTGCCATCAGATATCAATTCTCTGATCTCGGGTCAAATGAAAATGCCTGCTTTCAGTTTAGCGTCACTTTTCTCTGCACCAAATTCTACTTTTAAGCCCTGGAAGCCACAGCCACCGTGTGTCATTGCTTTTACGAAGATTTTCATGAGGCCGAGTTCGATGTGAATAGGTGGAAGGAAGATCTTTTGCGGGCCAACCATTGGAATATGCTGCACATTGTACTGACAAACTATGTGCTCATCTCTTTTAGGCCAGTCTTTTACAGTGTAATGTTTACCGTCGTCGCGGCTGTTCCAAACACAAAAGAAGCACATATTTTTGGTATATCCCAGTTCCAGTCCTAGGAAGAGGGAAATTACCTTTAAATCACCACAAATAATTCCACTTATGCTCTGATTAATTAAACAAGCGTGGCTCATTTTCATTAGAATCAAGAAAGTACACATCATCGATAGGAAAATGAGAAGGTTCATCGTGCGACATGTCAAGGTTTTGAAGTGAATTATGTGAAAGAGGAACTGGGACAGGTTTCTCGAAGACATATGGGACCGGTTTTAGAGTCGACTTACAATCTGCGTACAGAATTTTTGCTTTGGTTTTCTTTAAGAAACCACTAGTATCAATCATGCAAAAGTAACAATCAGAGACATGATTGGTTGGCTCACGCCATACTATTGGTACAGCAAAAGGCATTCCCTTCCGTTTTCCATTCAGTCACTGTGTTATGAGATGCCCACCACTTGTCTTGGTCCTCAACTTTACACCCGAAATAATATTTATAGGCAGTTTTTAATTTGGTGGCAATGTTCTTCCTCTGGTCACGAGAAGCAAATTTTCCACAGACATAACAAAAGTTGTCTGGATGATTCACTCAGCCTCACATATTCATGACCTAACACAATGAACACAGTTAAAACAGTAATCATGCAGAGCGAGAGATCCACATACCAAACGCGACAGCAGCGCAAACGACCAAACTGAGGTATTTGGTGCTTGCACACAATACACCAGCGTCATCTATTGCTAAACTAAATAATGAACATTCTCATCGTTTGTTTTATTGCTGTCATTTCTTTAATTTTGAATTAAGACAGCTTTCATTTGGAACATTTTATAATACTGTCTATAACTAGCAATAAGTATAGTTATAATCTTGCGCATGCGCATAAGTGCAAATTCTGACGTACTGGAACAATTCTGAGTGCAAACTGGGAATCTCCATTCTCGATTTAGTATAAATACTTTTATTCTAGTAGCAAAATCTCATTAGTCTACATTAAATTGCTTCAATTTCATTTTCCACCTATTACTCACTAAGGTTTAAATCTTTTCTATAAGCACACACAAGTGCTTTCACATACATACGTACATGTATAGTACACACATACATACTTACACACACATACACACACACACAATGGCTGCTATCTCGTATACGAGCAAAGCCATTGCTAGAAAGAATAATTTAAATGGGTCATTGATAATGTAATGCCAGGCCCTTATATGACTTTTCCAACCTGGCAATGATTGTTACATTTTATTGCACAATGCACAAATGTGCTGCCTGGCAGAAAGAACCGGTATCACAGGATGAATTCTTTTGACATGTCTTTTAATCCTCCAACTCAACGGCACACCTTTCCACTGGTTGCACATGTTTTGTTGTGAACAACAGCCGTACCGCAGTTTACAAGGGTTTGATTTCTGTGACTCCTCTGATGGCTGACCAGGCCTGCATGACGGAGGAATTTCCTGCTACAAATCACACACGTGTATATATATATATATATATATATATATATATAATAAATGGAGCAAAACGCATATAATCAATAAGTTCTTTTAATTCCTACATATGTTTAAAAAATGATATGCACTCTACTCCAAAGAAGTAAGAGATGCTGGCAATGATTGTTACATTTTATATATATATATATATATATATATATATATATATATATTTGATAGCCTACATATTCATCAACTGAATTTGTCTATAACGCCTTCTAACATCTTGGTTTAGTTATTACAGCTGATATTTTCTTTCTATTTTTCTTGAATTTAAGGAATGGGCGTGGCTTGCTTAAGTCGAGTTTTCTACTTCCCCAGTTACTACATTTAATATATTAACTTGGTATTTATAAGCGTCTTTCTGACTTTGTCCACTCAGAGCCCCTCCATGCTGTGGGCTACTGCGAATTTGTAAACACTGCAGAACTATGCTTGTTGAACTTGTCACTTTGAAAGAATGAAAGGTAAAATCGATCTTTGCATTGTAATAATAATGACAGCAGCAACAACAATAGTAATGATATCAGTGTTTGGCACAAATCCAACAATTTCGGTTGAGTGGGTACCTCGATTACATTGACCCCAGTGTTCTATGGTACATATTTCATCATCCCCGTAAGGCTGAAAGGCAATTCGGTCTCGCTGATTTGGACTCTCAAAGTAAAGAGCCGGAACATATGACTATACATTATTTTGAAGCTTAAAGTTTCCACTATACCGACGTCGTTTTCCTAATAATGAACATTCTTTTCTAAAATTGGCACAAAGGCTAATGTTTTGCGGGGAGTGTGCAAGGCGATTACATCAACCATAGAAATTGAAGTCTACTCTATTTCGGCAATCACGAAAGGTGGTTGATGAGAGAGCTGGAAGAATTGTTAAACAATTTGTTCGATGCGCAAACGATATTATAATCTTGTGACCTTAATAATAACTATTTTTTTTTCTAATTTTGGTACAAGGTCATCACAGTTTCATCAACCCCAGTACTCGACTGGTATTCTATTTTATGAAATCTGAGAGGATGAAAATCATAGTCGACCTCGGTAGAAGTGAAAGTGAGAATGTAAAGAGCCACAAGAAATGCTGCTAGGTATTTATTCTAACGCGCTAATAATCTTGCCAGCACGTTGCATTATATAATAATGATACTTAAACTTTTTGATCTTGCGACAAGGTATACAATTTTGAGGAAAAGGGGTAAGTCTATTACTTTGACTTCAACATTTGACTGGTACTTTATTTTATCGTTCCGGAAAGGATGAGAGGCAAAGTTCACCTTGACGAAAGTTGAACTCAAAATGTAAACCCGGAAGAAATGACACTCAACACTTTGTCTGGCTCGCTAACGATTCTGCCACCTTATTAATGATTTTAATTATTTCTAATTTTGACACAAAGCTAGCGAGCCAGAGAGGAGAGTGAAAGTCAATTACACATGGCTGGTACTCTAGTAAAGTATACCGATTCTTGACTGATACTCCATATTATCGACTCCGAGAGGATGATAGGCAAACACAACATCGACTGAAATTAAACTCTGAATGTAAAGTGCCAGAAGAAATGAAGTTAAGCATTTTGTTCAACATGCTAATGAATCTGTCCGCTCACCGCTTTATAACAATGGTTTCAAATTTGGCACAAGGCCAGTAATTTTACAAGGAGGGGTTACTCGATTAAACCGATACCAACGCTTAACTGGTACCTATTTTATCGATACGTAAGTGATGAAAGCAAACTCAACTTCGCTGGTATTTGAACTCAGAACTTAAAGACGTACGAAAAGCCACAAAGCATTTTGCTCGGCGGGCTAACAATTCTGCCATTTGAATATTACTATTCATTAAGAACACGAATTTTGTCTTGATGAGAAATAAAACTATGAGTTTGTTTAATTTGCTAGATATACACGTCAAAACTTTTTCAGACAAGCTTATACTTAAATAAAAAAGAAAAAATATAAAATTCGAATGAGATAGTTAGTAACGAAATGCCGGATATGCTTAACGTTTAACCAGGTTTAAACAACAAAAACAATATTTCTTTCTACTGTAGACACAACACTCGAAATTTTGAGGGAAAGGGCCAGTCGATTATTTCGACAACAGCGCAGAGGTAGGCAGCGACCTCGAAAGGATCTGTGGAATTTGAACTCAGAACGTAAAACCTGAAAGAATACAGATATGTACCTTCTCAGACGTGCAAAAGACTGATAACTCACAGACTTACTACTACAGCACAAATATTGAGAGGAGTGTGAATTCGATTACATCGACCTCAATGTTGAACAGGTATTTTATTTATCGATCCCGTAAACATAAGACGCAAAATCGTTCACGGTGCAATAAGGTAACAACGACAGGCACACAGACGAGTACATATATTGGCACACAAACGAGTACATATATTGGCACACACAGATACGCTCACGTGCGTATTCACTTTCTTGTATGTGTAATTGCACAAACGTTCCTCACATATACATAAATATATATCTGTTTCTAATTTTGGCACAAGCCAGCAATTTTGGGAAGTGGGTAAGACAATTCAATCGATATTTTCTCGACCCCGAAAGGATGAAAGGCAAAGTCGACCTCGGCGGGATTTGAACTCTCAACGTAATGCCACTAAGCAATTTTGCCCGGTGTGCTAATGATTCTGCAAGTTCATCGCCTTTGTAAATATAGACATTAATATATAATCAAGCTACTACACATACAATCACAAAATTAAACGCACACACACATACACAAGCACACACACACACACACACATTAACAAATACACACGTTTATGTATCTGTATGTGTGTGTGTGTGCGGATATATATATACATACACATACGCACACACATACACGCATTTGTATGTATAAATATATATATGCGTGTGTATGTATATATATATGTATATATATATATATATATATACATATATATATATATATACATAAAGATAGAGAGATAGAAAAATAGGGATAGATAAATAGATAGATACATAAATAAACATATGATTGTGTACATATGCGGGTGTAATGCAGTAATGTTTGAACTGAGGAATATATACACACACACACATACATGTACAATCATATATGTATACGTGTGTGATGTGTGTGTGTGAGTATGTGAGTGTGTGTGTGACTGTGTGAGTGTGTAAATAAATAGACGTTAAACTAAAGGATTGTTCAAACTTTTAGTGTAGTACATAATTTTAAAACTTTAGTAAAGTTTGATACGCGCATACTTGCACACTTATATATATATATATATATATATATATATATATAT
>NC_068983.1:132710480-132712312 GCF_001194135.2 Octopus bimaculoides | reverse complement strand
TATATATATATATATATATATATATATATATATATATATATATATATATATATATATGCTAATGTTTACATGCATGTATGCATTATATTCACTCGGAAATAATTAACGAAAGAAATCTTCCGCAAAGCTAATCTTACCACCTGTGTGCTGTATTAACTCAGTTATTCATACTATATAGCAACAGGCACTTTTAAAAAAATATACAACACACATTCTCTTTTTATCGCGCATACTTCCATTGATACCAATATACCAATAAATGTATCATTGTACCTCTTATTGTCGTATATATGTTCGATGAACGATACTTTTTGGGAAGCTTCTTATTCATGCATCTGGTAAACGTAAATGTATACGGATATTTACAAAGAACCCATTATTATAATATACATATGAGGTCTGTTCTCAAACCTTTGATCTTCTAGGGTATTTGAAAGGACGCGTCGAAATATATATACACAAGAACATGCATCTGCATGCTCAAACAACATACGTGAATCCCATTTCTTTTTTTATTCAAGTAAAACTCTTTAAGTTCTTCAGAATTTGTTAAATAATATGTGATAATAAGACTTACCTGTAATACGTACAAAATCCTCAACGTCTACTATAGATGTAAAATTTATGGTAAGGCTATCATCATCTATACTCCCATGATTCGCAGTCACTCACACACACACTCTGTCTCCACATAACTTTCTCACTACTAGATTTCCCTCCATCTATGTCTCTGTTTCTCTCCATCTCTCTCTATAACTTACGTGTGTGCATATATGTGTGTATGTGTATCTATATGCAAATATTCTCTATATGTATGTACATATACATACATACATGCATATATATATATATATATATATATATATGCGTAAGAATCACTGTATATCAAATACGAACTGCTTTCAATATCGCCTCTCTTTTTCTCTCTTTAAAATGTTTCCATTTGTTAAGCACACAATCTTTGTTTCTTTCTCTCTCCCGCACTCTCTCCCTCTCTCTCTCTCTCTCTCTCTCTCTCTCTCCCTCTCTCTCTCTCTCTCACACACACATTCTCTGTCTAATAATCAATATCACCCTCTGTCTCTATCTCAACGCACAGTAACACACATACATATATGGACATATAAATAAAATACATTTATAGACATAGTCTCCTCTACGTTATGATAACAGTTCCTCCTCCCTCCGCATCACTTCTCATTGTTCTGTCCTTTCACTACTCATTCTGTCTTTCTCTATTTCTTTTTCATACAGAAGGATCCCCTTCCAACCACATTGGATTCCTCTCTCTTCCGCCCCAATTTTTCTCAGACACCACAATCTTATCGCCTTCCTTTCTCACATTTTCACACTCTCTCATATATATATACCTGCATGATTCCCTTCCGCCAGTCACACTTAATATTATCATTCTACCTGTTTCTTCAAGTTTAAGTTTCAACTTTTTTACACGAGATGTTAGAAACAATCTCACATAAACCAAAGGAATTTCTATGCTGTCACTTGACCTAAAATTTTGGCAACGAAATTTACATCAAAATGCACCTTACCGTCTTTTTTCAAATGAAAAGGTATTTTAAGGTTTCTCGCTTGTAGACAAACGAGACACACCACCATACACACACGTACACATCAGAGTGTACACACACCTATTAGTCCACACGCATACATATAAGACAAGGTATGTGTAGACATTTGTTATCATAGTCTACCATTTCTTTCTGAAGTGTGAACTAGACTATTGCTCATGGAGGGATGTTATTAAATGTGTGAGTGTATGCGTTTGTAAATAAATAAATGAATATATATATATATATATATATATATATATA
>NC_068983.1:132709132-132710390 GCF_001194135.2 Octopus bimaculoides | reverse complement strand
ATGGACATATATATAGATACACATACACACGTTTATACCCAAGTAGTTTTTTCCAAATATTTACATGCTGTACATGATATCATTATATTGTACATATGTATATCCTTTTTTACTACAGGCACAAGGCCTGAAATTTGGGGAAAGGTTATAGTCGATTACACCAACTGGTACTTGATTTATCGATCCCAAAAGGATGAAAGGCAATGTCGACCTTGGTGGAATTTGAATTCAGAACAGCGGCAGATGAAATACCGCTAAGCATTTCGCCTGGCGTGCTAATGATTCTGGCAGCTCGCCGCCGTATTAATGTATATATGTACACGTATATATTCCACAGGCATACATGCATAAACGATTTCATATTTGTACAAACATGCATATACCTGCATACCCACTTGCATACCCCTGGCTGTTAAAGTAGGTATCCTCGAAGAAATGTACTCTTGTATTGAGCCACCTTTTATAAATAAACTTTTATTATATGGGTACCTCTCGATGTACTTTTCTAAAGTGCATAAAACAATACATAGATGCAGATATGCCGGCAGACATACATACATACATGCGCACATATATTCATATATACGTGTGTGTGTGCGTTTGTGCGCGTGTTTGTGTATGTGCATGTATGCAATACACGCGCATATATCATCGACAGAAAAAATGTATACTCATGTATTTTATCCTATTTCTGTCGCTTTTTCAAAGAAGATTATATGCATATATACATATGTATATGTATGTATTTATGTATAAATATTTATGTGTATATGTGTGTCTGTGTGTGTTTGTATGTATGAATTCAAACTCAAATATATGTGTATATCGTTATATTACTAAATTTATTCATTTTAAGAACTATATAATTTCGAACAAGTTTATATTTCCACCATTAAGTGAGTCCTATAAATCGTAATTTTAATCGCCATCATAAGTTTTGTGCAAATTTTATCGAAAGTGTTGTAAATCAAAGAACGGTCGACTCGAAACACCTATTCAGTGATATTGATAATCTAAATTAATTGCTACGGTTATAGCTATATAATTGTGAATTACAGTTTTTCCACATCCCTTGCCTTGATTTATTTACGCAATGTATAAGAATGTCGGGAAAATAACGACATACAAAATAAATCGTTTGGTCATATGTGTTTATGATTTTGTTGAGTGATTTGTTTTCGCTATATACCATAGCAGGTAAATCGGGGTTCATATTTTAATTGTAAATACTGAAACTATTAAATCTTATGTATGTATG
>NC_068983.1:132708277-132708899 GCF_001194135.2 Octopus bimaculoides | reverse complement strand
AGAGAGAGAGAGAGAGAGAGAGAGAGAGAACGAGATTATATTCAATGTTGATGTCTAATTAACGATTGAATGTACAGTGATTAACGTATGCTCACATCTAAATGCATAATCATACCAACGCATAGAACCCCCCCCCCACACACACACACAATCAGAAGTGTGTGAGACAAATGTGCGTGAGTGTGGTTATGGGTGTGCGTTGCAAACATTCAGATCAGATACGATATATTTACACCTGTATGCACGCACGTATACTGTGATACGTAAACTCATGAAGAATTATGCAGATGCTATTCATTATAAAGTAGATAGTTATGAGGAATGATCATAGTGTATCGTATAAGTACTTGTAGAAAGGCATATACACTGAAATGCAGAATTTTACACACTCACTCTACACATATACACAGACATGCGCCCACACATGCGCCCACACATGCGCATACATACATGCGCATACATACATATAAAGAGAGACAGAAAGAGAGAGAGAGAGAGAGAGAGAGAGAGAGACAGACAGAGGGATAGCGGATCGATAGAAAGTGAGATAGAAAGAGAGAGAGAGGAGGAAGAGCGATGCAAATAGTCATAGGGATGTACGCATATACATACATACATACAT
>NC_068983.1:132706724-132707906 GCF_001194135.2 Octopus bimaculoides | reverse complement strand
ATATATACACACACATATGTGTATAGACACATACATACACACACAAAGACACAGAGATACACACATACGCACGTATATGTATATATCTATATATATATATATATATATATATATATTTACCTGTGTTTGTGTGCATGTGTATATACATGCGTATATATATGTGTGAGTGTGTACTATGTTTGTGCGTGTGTGCACACATGTGCGCGTGCGTGCGTGTGTATGTATATGCATATACTCACAGGCGCGTACACATATGTATATATACATATACACACACACACATACACCTGTATATAATAAAGGAGTACGTGTTGTTATAAGACAATATAGAACGGAGAAATACTGTTGGTAACGAAAGCTATTTCAAAAGGGATGTCGAAAACTACTGTAGAAAGTTAAAGGTGTTGTCGATGATGATAATACTGATGATGATGATGATGATGATGGTGGTGGTGGTGATGGGGGGGGGTGATGCTGGTGGCTATGATGATCGAATTCATATTACTAACATTCAATGGAAAGCTGAGGTGTTCAGTAACGAGGTTTTATAATATTTAACATCAATGATAATGGTAGACACTATGACGTGATGCTAGTGGGTGGCACGCATTCATTATAACCTGTTGAGCGTAGGAGTAGCGCCTCACACACCCCAGTAGTTGAATCGATTCTATCGGGCGTGCGAATGGAGCTTAACACCCACTTTGAAAAATAAGTAGATAAATATAAATAAAAAGATGTCGTCTGTGTTATAACGTGAGTATACAGCGGAACTCCTTAGTTACTAGAATCCACATCCCGCGTATTAGAGACACGGTAAATAACTTAATATAATGATACACTAGATGAACACCACATCATTTATATTATAGCGTTCATTTGTTTCAGTCAGGAGACTGTTACCATGATGGGGCACCGCTTTGAAGGAGTTTAGTTAAAAGAATCGACCCCGGTACTTCTATTTGTTTTGTAAGCCTTGTACTTAACCCTTCAGTCACTCTTATTGAACTTATAAGTCAATGGGATGTAAACACACCAACAGCAGTTGTTTAACTGTGGTGAGAGGGACAAAGACACACGCATACATATATATATGTATATATATATGTATATATGTATATATATATATATATATATATGTGTGTAAATAAACAAGTATATTTATATATATATATATATATA
>NC_068983.1:132705377-132706392 GCF_001194135.2 Octopus bimaculoides | reverse complement strand
ATATATATATATATATATATACATATATATATATACACATATACACACACATACATATATACACAATGGGCTTTTTCCAGTTTCCGTCTACCAGATCCAGGCTTTGCCGGTTACTTGCCCAAGGCGCCGAACATTGGACTTGACCCGGAACCATGCGTTTGAGAAGCACACTTTTTACAACACAGCCTCGCCTGCACCAACAAATACACTTCGGGGGAGTGGTTTCCATAAACCCAAGACCGTATATTTGTGCCAAGGAAATAGAAAATTTCACGAGAGCCAGGTGTTTTCTCCGGCACTTTAGCGATTGTGCCACCCACAGCATTCATTGATAAAGTCCTCCACAAATACCTGAAACCAAAAATTGTATCTGCCATTCTAACAAGCTTGTAATGGAGCCACTACATCTAACTTCAATCTGTTAAAAATAAAATCATAATCTCCCTGAAACTACGGTTCGCTATCTTAGCCAATTTAGAAAGGACATGTCACACAGAAAAAAATTATTCGTTGACATACGTGGTAATCATGGCCTGAAGATCTTCGGTAATTGGTCTTACGCATTCAAAGATAGCCTGGTTGATAACCAATAACAACAACCGTAACAGAAGCAGCAGTAAAATGAAAGCAGCTATCTATCGTCTATAGGGAAAATGAAAACGTTCGGTTTTATCTCTAGCAGGTAGTGAATTTTTTTTTTTAATTATTAACTATTTATATAGCCATGATCTTATGAAGTGAGCTTTGCGTGAAGGTTATTTACATACGAAGGATTTATCAGGGAAACTTTTCTGATAACCAGTTTCAGTTACATATCAGGACAACACAATAATACTACGGTCCTTTTCACTTTGTCAAAATATATAATTCTGTAGCTAACATTAATTTTTAACATTGGCAGATATCTTGGTGGACCAGCAATGTTGTTGATTTAATGGTCACTACATAAACATAATAAATTATTGAGGTTGACAGTAGTGTATATCGCAGTGAACACGGGCATTTGAACACGTTC
>NC_068983.1:132703078-132704423 GCF_001194135.2 Octopus bimaculoides | reverse complement strand
TATCCCTCCCATCATGATCTGTAGCACGAACGGACCCATGCTACAGATCATGGTGGGAGGGATAACTTCCCTTGGCAAACAGGACACAGTAGTGTGTCGATAAGCCAGCTGGTGGAGATGTCCTCCTGGGGCTAAAAGCAACAGTAACATCCACCCCTAGGGGTCAGCCACACTTAAGTGGCAATATACTACACTTTATCGTGCAGTTACTGTTAATACTTCATTTAGAGAATTAACATTGCTTATATATATATATATATTTGTGTATATATACATATATATATATATATACGCACACATATATAAAAGACCGTATTTTCGCCTTCTGTTGGGCATTGCTTCCATCTCTGTTTGCAAAACAAGTATTAATGTCGAGAATGCAGAATTTACTCGAGCTCCAGGTTATGTGAGGCATATCTTCCGCGGATCACTCAACCTAACTTATTAAAGCAGAGACCGTTGATATTCGTGGTCTTATAGAAAACAGATGAAATGATCTCAGCTTGAATACTTTTAATAATACTGTTTTTTTTAAATAGAAGCTGAGAGAACGTGTGATCTTTATATACTTTACAGAAACATCAACCTATAATAAAACATTGCCACAACATTAGGAAACAAATGAGAGACTATTACACAACCAAATAAATAGCATAGAATAAGAGAATATGATACACTTTGCAATATATCAAAAACTAAGTTAACAAGTGCAAGACCAAGTTGATCTCCATAACAAAGCAATTGTAGTATTCAAACACAATGCTTCATACAGAAAGACACTTCAGCAATACGGAAGTACACAAGGTGGTGCAGAAGAAACCTGTATGGAAGTGTTGATAATTTTTGATGATAGAACAAAAAACAAAAAAAAAACAGTAATAATGGTTTCCAATTTTTGGCGAAAACCAGCATTTTCGGGGTTGGGGTGAAGTCGATTACACGAGCGCAGCGTTCAACTGGTACTTATTTTATTGACATTGAAAGGACGAAAGACACAGTCGACCTCGAACTGAACAGCAACCTGAACAACAAGAGCGATAGCTTCAATATTCCTGAGGTTGCTGGTCGTCGTGACGGTTGATATAAAAATAATGCTGATAAGATAGACGATGCTTGAAATAAGGGTGATATTGCTGAATCTGTTGAGGTTTTGTGATGGGTATGATGATGATGTTTATGATGATGATGATGATGATGATGATGATGATGACGACGACGATGATGATGACGACGACGATGATGATGACGGCGATGATGATAATTCTGGTGGTGATAATGATGATGACACGTGCATATAGTAAAAATAAAAAAAGTTTTCCATTTCTAGATGATAGTCTTCACATTT
>NC_068983.1:132699024-132701513 GCF_001194135.2 Octopus bimaculoides | reverse complement strand
GAGAGAGAGAGAGAGAGAGAGAGAGAGAGAGAGAGACACACACACACACATATGAAAACAGGCAGATAAATACATAGCTTCATGAAGAAAAAGAGAAAGAAAGAGAAAGTGAGAGAGTGTGTGTGTGTGTGTGTGTGTGTGTGTGTGCTACATTCATAAATTTATATATTTTCTTATAGACAGAGGGAGAGAAATTATACATTCTATATGAATCATAATATCCCGTGCAGATAATGTGTAATTTTAAATAAAAACTGCCTTTGGTTAATTTTAATTAATTGCTGAAAGGAAAAGCGTAATGCCTTCTGACTCGTTAGAAGACCCCTGAGAGTATGAGAAGAGGTAGGTGAAAAGTTTACCTCAAATAAAGCCTTTGCTTGAATTCTTGTTTCAGTGTAGACTACGCTAAAGGTAGCCAAGGTGTAAGATCGTGCTATTAAATAGGTCGAACGATTAAAGATACAAAACTAGAAGGCGATGATTGGATTTGAACTTGGGACTCAAAAATCAGAATAAACATTGTAAAACACTTGCCCAATGTTCTTATAGTTCTGCCAATTAATCAACTTAGATCAATATTTTTCATTGACCCTATATGAGTTAAAATTAAAGTTCTCCACGGAGTTCGGACAAATATAGGGGAACATTCTGTTTGGCAGTCCTAGTACTTGAGTTGTACTTCAGTTTACCGGCCTCGAAGACGAGAGACTCTAAGATAATATCTAGGAGTTTATCTCGGAGCTTAGAGATGAAATACTGCAAAATAGTTTGTCCGATGTCTTAACGATTCTGCATGTCTACCACTCAATTTTTTTCTAATGTAGGCACAAGAACAGAAAGTTTGTGGTGGGGTTGTTGTTGGTGGTGGTGGGGAAGATCAGTCCGAAACATCGACCATAATACTTATTACTTTCTTTTTATTGCACCGTAGGAAAAGAAAGGTTAAGTTGAATTCGACGCCATTTGAACTTTGAACTTTGAAATTGAAGAAGCACAAGAAACACTGCCAGATACTACGACAACTTTACCTATTCAACTGGTAAGAACTGAAAAGTTGTACTGTTGCTGTTGATGCTACTACTACTACTACTACTACTACTACTACTACTACTACTACTACTACTACTACTACTACTACTACTATTTGGTACAAGTCGACACCCATTGATTCCGTGATGATATTATCACCCCTGATCGCTAGCCACTTGTTTTCTATACAATGCCAAAGTGGAAATACTACCGACTGCATTACCTCACTGGCAGTGAGCTATGGGCGCCTGACGACTATCTCGGCGCAAGATGTTCACGCTTGTCAAAGAAATGCGCTGTGGAAAAGAGAAAGTGACAAACGGCTTGTACACCTGCTTACCGCCAAGTAAACTTTGATGGCGTTGCAGAATAAGCTCAAGTGTGCACATCATCAACCGCGGTAAGTATAGTTCTTTACTCAACAGGTATTGACAACAAATGGACTGCTTGATTAGTGGAACGCGTCTCTCTCACACAACGAGGAAAGTTAAAACTCTAGTCCGGTGAGATGAGAACGAGATAAGTTACGGGAGTTAAGCAATAACATATGACATTGATATTAACAGTTATATATCCATTAGTGAATTCAATTGCCTTCTGGAGGACATACTTGAAAACCTGAGCTGAAATTGCACGATGTCGAGCCAGGTAAATTTCTATTAAGGTTAATCGTTATGTTTTTAAATCATTCATTGATTTCGCTGCCATGCATTTGTTGTAAAGTATCAGTAACAATTGTTACTGATACCGATGTATCCATTTCAAGGACTGCAAAGAAATCATTGCTTTTTGACGATAATATATGTTGAATGAAAAAGAAATGAGATTAATTATTCGATGTCACCTTGAGAAGGTATCACGGAGCAAAAGTAGTAGATGCGGTTGGCCTCTAAGTCTTACATGTCCTTCAAAATGAAATAATAGACGCCAGTATATAGGGCCGGTGGTCTAGGATAAGCACTAAAGGACATTCGCTGCACTATGGATCAGAAAATTTTTAAAGATTTAAGCAACTCAGATTCAAATTCATAATTAGCGATACACTTGAAGTACTTAATTTCTTAAATATTTATATGAATCTTAATACAGGCAAATATAAACTTACATCGACGGTTCTAATCATCCACCATCAATAACTAGAGAATTAATTGGTAGGTGGGTGTCCAACATATCCCTGTTGAAGCAATCTGCTAAATGACAGTCTCATATTTCCTTGTGGCATTGAAAAGATCCAATATTAAGAATAATACAGCATAATAGATAAGGTCTGTAAATATAAAGGACGTGGCGGCAGACACAATTTCTATATCAAACAGATATCAAACATTAATACTTCACCGGCAAAAAGATGTAAACATCATGGAAGAAACCATCTCCATTTTCATGCACTAAAACAATTTGAACTACAAAATTTCAAGCATGAAATCATGTCGTACTTACTACCTATATATGTATATATA
>NC_068983.1:132697012-132698862 GCF_001194135.2 Octopus bimaculoides | reverse complement strand
ATATATATATATATACACACAAATATAGAGTGCAAAGAATTAACCTGGACATTAAACCGACCTGATCAACCAAGTTGGACGAACGCGCTTTCTTAAACCTCAGCATCTTCTAAAAACTTATACTCAAATCAATAAACATATTCGAATCAGAAAAAAAGAATATTCAAATTATGACCTTCCGACTTTTACAGGAGACATTCAATAATGTAATACTGGTTCCTTTTTGTTTGAGAAATAACCAGATGGTCGTGATTCGACACTGAATAATTTGAAAATAAAATTCTAAAAATTAACCTGTTATTCCATATCAGTGGAAATAAAGACGAAGATGATGATAATAATGTCAATAGTCGTGACCTAGTTACATGAGTAGATTCTGATGTTAACATGTGAGGCATTAATATCCTTAATTCTTGTATTGATAGGGATATGCCTAGGGAGTTGTCTACCTACAGCGACACAATTACACAGTATAAAGCACTGCTGTGCTTCTCTTATTTATCAGTGACAAGAAAATTTCTTTAGCGAAGTCTTGAAATATCCTTTCTTTTCGTTACGTCCCTATTACAATTAGATGAATATAGCAGATAACATAACCCTAAATATAATAAGAGAGCGATGAAGAAAAACATTGTTTTAGTTTGATTGCTGGTCAAGTGGTTTAAGATCGTTAGATAGAAATATAATATGTTCCTGTGTAAAGGGCATCAGGCAAAAAAGATAAAATCCATGACACAATTACATTAGCAGATATTGCTGTAAGGACGAAACAGAAATTGGTCATTGATAACACGAACAATGTTAGTAATATTAATTAATAGTGAGAAACATGAGGACTAATGTAAGCACGGCTAAAAATAACTCAATAGGTATGATAGGCGATTCGTAATTAGACAACACATAAATACTGCACGTATATAAGATAAAATGTAATCGATATATGTGTATGTAAATGTGTGTATGTATAGATGTATGTATGTCTGTATGTATACATGTATGTTTTCATGCATATGTGTATATATGAATGTATGTACGTTTATATATATATATATATATATATATATATATATATATATATATATATATATATACATACATACATGCATGTATGTGTATGTGTGTGTGTAGATTATTTCTTCGTTAAGGTAAGATCAACAAGAAAAGTACTCCATACAATGACATATAAATGTTATTTAATGAACACAGAATGCACTTATGAACTGCTAATAGTTTCATACATGGGGCATGTAGTCTAGACACTGTTACCATACAGTGATTGTTGACTATTTTGGTATGCATGTACAGTTATCTGTGTATGTGTATCTGAGCACACATATATGTACTCATGTGTTTGTCTTTGTATACATGTATATCTGTATATGGTAATGTATACATGCATATATGAGTTTTTATGACTCTATATGTTTTTATATACTTTTTAATGCTTTTATATGCTTTATATTTTTATATTTTTATTTTATATTTTTTATTGTTATTTTATATTTGTATGTAAATTTTGTAAATCTCTGAAGAGGTCTAGTGAATCATGCATGTACCCCCATTACATCATTTTCATCTACTAATTAATCCAGCGTACTGGAGTTATATAGATAGAATGGGGCATGCCAACACTAGGCTGAAACAGCTGTAAGATTTTGTCCCTTCTCCAATTGCAAGATGTCCATTAAATTTGAAATCTTAATTGTTGATATGACATGGTATATCATAAGTGTCTTTATATTGTCTTTTTTGTCATTTTGGTTATAAAATAAACAGATTAATCAACGGAATATAGTGTTTGCAAGTTGATGAATACCTCATATTCCCCTCCATTTTCTTATTGCTATATA
>NC_068983.1:132695520-132696697 GCF_001194135.2 Octopus bimaculoides | reverse complement strand
TATATATATATATATATATATGGGAGAATTTACGAAAAAAGCAACAACAGACGAGGACAGGTGGTGTAAACAACAAAAGTATGTATTAGTTTAACGCTCGGGAATAGAGAAGATCTTTAACGTTTCGAGCTACGCTCTTCAACAGAAAGAAATAAGGAGAAAAACAAATAAATGTAGTGTCTGTATATATATATATTTATATACAAACACCATTTTTATTTGTTTTATTTGTGGATCAAAACTTCTACTACTGGCTTCATGCCAAGAGAAATCTCTCAACAAGTGACAGGCCTGCTACATGGAACGATGGTACTTGTCTTCATTTTGGATAAGAATGTAGGAAGCTACACAAGTCTGCATGTAATTTTTGAATAAATAATTAAATATACAGATCATGGGAAGTAACGTCTAGGCAACAATTCCTATTTAGAAATTTCAAGCTTGGCCAACGCAACCAGCACCGCCACTTTGCCATCCATCTAACCTGGTAAAATTTTTTTGTCTGGACATGAATCATATGCATTACATGACGTTATCGCGTTATCCGTAAAAGAAACATGCTCCTATAAACTTACTGGATTACTTCAAAACACAAATACATGAGCATTGAAGATATTCAAGATTTCGCATTATTGCGAGAATAAAAACTTACAAAATTCTCCGTGAATTTACAACTTCATGGACAAAGACAGGCGTCAAATTAAGTGAAACTTCAATATTATGGGCACATACTCAAAGAAATAACAAAGCACAGTGTAGATATATGAGTATGTATGTATGTATATATGTAAGTATACATGTATGTATTCACATACATATATGGGTATGTATGTATGCATATATGAATGTTTCATATATATATATATATATATATATATATATGTGTGTGTGTGTGAGTGTGTGTGTGAGTGTGTGTGTATGTATGTATGTATGTATGAATGTTCATATCTATCCATCTATTTCTCTATATATCTTTTCTCTCATTCTCCTCCTTCTCGCTTTCTCCATTTTTTTCTCTTCATTTTCTCCCCCGTTGGTTTCCTCTTTATCTTTCTGTTGAAGAGCGTAGGCTCGAAACGGAAAATACTTTTCCATTCTTCCCGATCATTAAACTTACTTGTTGTTCCTACACCAGTCTTCGTCATTTGTTTTGAACTATATATATATATATATATAT
>NC_068983.1:132692238-132694998 GCF_001194135.2 Octopus bimaculoides | reverse complement strand
ATATATATATATATATATATATACACACGCATAAGGGTATGTATGTTCATGTTTATTTGTTTGGTTTTAGTCTGTGACTGTGTGTGTGTTAGCGTGTGCGCATATTTTGCATGAATGTGCATGTGCATATACATATGCACTGATAATTTAATTTATAAATTTCAACGTGCATGAACGTTCCCATTTGAAATGATTAAGGAATTAATCAACTCATAGCGAACGCTAGTCCTAGCTCAAATCAACTTAGATTAGAATTTTCTTATCTTCAAATACCGTACAACCTCGTGTGCCTTGGTGTATTCTCATCCAAGATTCAGACAAGCATCATCATCTTATGTGGCAGGATAGAGAATTTTGTTTCTCCATGAATGCAATGGTAGCCTTGTTAACCTCCAAATAAATAATATTTATCCATCAATGCTGTGTCAATTACTCATTCTCTCAGCGCCATACGACTTATTGTTTTGTGAGTTGAAAGATGTGAAAGACAAATCCATACCATTAGAATTCGAAAAAGAAATAACGGATTTGAGAGAAATTCCCGATGGCTTCTAAGTACATGTCAGCTCAGGTTGATTGGTATTAATGTTATGAAGGCCTTATACATGGAAGCCTTCTCGAATTTGTCTCAAGTCCTTTCATCTTCTTCCGAAATCTCATTAGATGGGTTTTTCATACACACCCACGCAACTTTAAGTATATGGACCTGTCTCAAACTGTTATTACAAATATATATGTAACTCCTACGAAATGTATTGGGTGCCATATTTCTTATATCACATGTACCACTAATATTCGTGCTAACCTTCTTCATCCACTATACCAAAGTATCTGCTATAACAAATACTTTACTTTCAACATTAGTTGAAATATTACTGGATTCCTTTCGACATGAATACAAGCACTATGCCTTTAGGTCCATCACATTTGCACAAAAATCCTCAGTTTTGAATCAATGCAACTGATCGTTCATTTCTGACGAAGGTTGTGTTAAAGTATCAACAGGAAAGTCTCGATGAATTTATAATGTATTACAGTAGATGTATAGATATATGCATATTAGTGCATGCACGCAAAACCGATGGAAGTAAGGATATTTTCCACTTAATTTTCTATAGATCATGCATATGTATGTACGAAAATGCACACAAATACACGAACACACATGATAATACTAATTGTGAAAATAATGTTTATAATCATTATTATTATTGCTAGTATTATTGTTATTCTTATGAGCATTATCATTGTTGATGTAGCTCTTGTTGTCGTTTTTGTTGTTAGCACAATCGTTAGCACGCCGGCCCAAATGCATAGCGACATGTCTTGCGTCTTTACGTTTTGTCATAGAGTTCTGCCGATGTCGACTTTGTCTTACCTCTTTTCGGCGGTACTGGGATGTATGTAATCAACTTTCATCTCAGGCCCGGAGTATAATTATTGTTGTAATAGTAGTAACAGAAGCAGCAGCAGCAGTAGCAGCAGCGCCGGTGCCGGTGGTAGTAGTAGTTGTTGTTGTAGTAAAGTAAGAATAATATGTTTCATTCGCCACATTAGCTCGGTTCAAAAGGACATGTCCAATCCTGTTTATATAATGTATTTATATAACAGAAAAAAACAGTAAAATTTAAATGAACCATTAACCAAAGAATGTATATCATGCTTTAAGTTATAGGTGAGAATGTGTTCGTTTTTTATAGTGTGTTTTCTTGACAATTCTAATGACAATGATAATTATTAATATGAAGCCACTTATGTCCATGGCCATAACTATTATGGTGATGTTGGTGACTGAGTTAATCATGGTGTTTACGACCATTTTGATGATGCTGATGTTGACCATGATAATGATTTTAATGACGGTTTTGCTGCAGTTGATGATGAGGATCATGATGATGATGATGATGACATCGTCCACAATGAACCAAATATAATATGAATAGGCAGATATGGTTTTACATCCTAAAAAGTATATATAGATCTTGTAGAAGTCAAAGATTTTAGAGGGATTCAAGAAACTGTAATAAAATTCAAACTATGATGACTAAGAGCAACAACAATATAACAAAATCATAATTCTAAGATTTTCCACATAAGTAATTGTATTAAGTTGTCTTTTATAGGTAGCTGACTTTGTATGAAGTTGATTTCATATATATGTATATATATATATATATATATATATCTGTAAGATAAAATGGGATTAAAAATCCTAGCAGATTTCGATTAAGCACTCAGTATATAGGAATAGGTTAAATTTCCAACAATCGTATACCAGTAAACGTAAGTAGAATACAAATTCCAGGTGGATCTTCCTGCATGGGTGGATTTGGTGGGCGGAATCGGTATTAGAATTACCATGCTAATGTTTTGTTGATATATATATTTCTTCGTAGATATTAATAATTTTAATAATATCGTTTATATGTATATATATATATATATATATATGTGTGTGTGTATGTGTGTGTGTGTGTGTGTGTGTGTGTGTTTGTGTGTGTGTGTTTGTGTGTGTGTTTGTGTGTGTGTGTGTGTGTCTGTATATATATATAAACTTACAGGGATATACATATATATGTATGTATATATACATGTATATATGTATATATATATATTATACATATATGTATATATTTGTATATATACAAGTATATGTATATATATTTGTATATGCATATATATGTATATATGTATATATATATATTATACATATATGTATATATTTGTATATATACAAGTATATGTATATATATTTGTATA
>NC_068983.1:132689767-132691204 GCF_001194135.2 Octopus bimaculoides | reverse complement strand
ATATATATATATATATAGTTATAACTCACCAATATCTTCTCCAAACGGCCCTCGGACTCTACACCTGGTCAAGATTCCTTTTAAAATCAATATATACTTTCTGATCTATTTTGATTACCGCTATACATTCACTATCCGTGTATTTTAATATTTATGTATTTATATTTTTATAAATTTTTATATTATATCTTGTGTATATGAATGTACTTATGCATGCTGTGGAGTATTCCGATGCATTAAAATATACTGAGTAAATATGAACACTGACCTTTGAAATTTGCTCTCCAGGTGTCCTCTACATTCTGACCCTACGCCCAGCTACCAACAGACTGTGTTCTCCACTATCCATGCCATCGTCTCCTCCTCCTGTCTACCCCCACCGCCTCCTACCTCATTGTGCGAAACACTCGCACCCACACTATTTATCTAACAACCCTGGCCGCCCCATCATCTCCGCCAGCAACTGTTCCACCGAACTCACCTCCAGTTACCTTGACCGTGTCCTTGTCCCCCTTGTGGCTTCCATTCCCTCTCACATCCATGACACCAACCACGCGTTTCGTTTGTTCAACTCTTTCTCCTTACATCCTGGCCCCCTAAAACTTCTCTCCACTCTCGACATCCAGAGCCTATACACGGTGACGCGTCATCACGAAGGGCTGCGTGCAATCCAACATTTCCTTCACTTTTGACCCAACCACCAACCCGACACAAACACATTCATTCGTCTGGTTGAACTTGTCCTCTCACTCAACTGCTTCTCGTTCGCTGGTGATTTTTACTACCTTCTCCCTTCCCCCTTCATCGTCACTCCTACATCGTAACCACACCCCACCCCTACAGGATCCAACCCTCCTTCCCTATCCATCCCATCCCACACCACCCCATCCATCACACCCACTCCCACCTTCAGCCTAACCCACACCCATCCTTGCTTTCCCCACTCTCGCGTCCCCTGCACTCGCGTCACCCACATCCCAACACCATCACACGACACCACACACCACTACACCATAAACGACCATACCACACGACACCACATCACACCACATCACACCACAACGCACATACCAGCACTGACCACTTGCCAGTCTCACATCCACACCTTCACATACACACACGGACAGGTCAAGGTCACCAACCCTCTCCACACGCGCATACATACTCTCTTATACACGCGCACGCGTACCTTCGTTTTGGGATCACCACTACTTCATCATCTCTCCTTCTTCCTACCTCTCCTGTGTGATCCCCTCTGTCCGGCATTCACCATGATAGATCGCAAGCCACTACGCATTCGTTATTTTCTCTCCTTGTTTCTTTCTGTGTTCCTTTCTGTGGAAGAGGGTAGGCTCGAAACTATAAAGACTTTGTCACTTCCCGAGAGTCTACACAACCTACCTTCGTCTTTTGTTATTTTGTGAATTCTACCTATAT
>NC_068983.1:132689117-132689575 GCF_001194135.2 Octopus bimaculoides | reverse complement strand
ATATATATATATATATATATATATATATACATATATATATATATATTTCTCGGTCTTATATATATCTAATAAATTTGACCCTCCGCAAAATCCCAAATTTTTATTAATTTGGTTTGCTGGAGTAACTGCTTTGTCGAGGGCGTATCTTGTCATGAATTGCTCAAAATAGGAAGTAAAAAAACAGCCGACGACTGATGACGGTTCGTTCTTTATGTTGCCTCTGTTGTTTTCCATTTGTTTGTTTCGTTGCTCGTATTCCATGATTTCGTATTTCATATTTCATATTGTTTACGTTCTGTGACGTCCTGTGCCCATATATGCATATGTATATACATACACATGTAAGTATGTACATATATGTATGTATATATTCATATAAATATTATGTATATCATTATATGATTGAACACCACGCATCCATTTCCAAGGATATATATATATATATATATATATATATA
>NC_068983.1:132687424-132688297 GCF_001194135.2 Octopus bimaculoides | reverse complement strand
TATATATAGATATGTATGTATAAAATAGGTACAACTAATGAGATTTGTACATTTCTTTGTGCATTATGACTTACATAATTTTCAGATATGGGTGTGTTAAGGGTCGAATCTAATCAATAACTCGATGGATCCATTGAAAATATTGTGAACCACCGTTGGAATGCTACCTTCGTCAGTGTCCAACAAATCATGAACCAATGGAAGGGAACGGAGTAGAAGAGAAGAAGAAAAAACAACGGATGGAAAGAGGAGGTAATATGCCCATTGTGATATTTATACGTCAGTTGGGTCAGTGGTCAGCGCTTGGCGATTACTACTATATTTTGGACGTTACGCCTACTTCAGCGTTTGTATATGTTCACCCTTGTGATGGGTGATATTATTAATATCCACTGACTCTCTGACGAAGAAAGGATTCTGACAGTCGTTTATTATACTCTCAATCGATCGATCAATTAAATTGAACCATGAACGTACCAACAATATAATCTGCATATAACGTGAAACAGCTCTAATACTAGAATGCACAGACAGATGTATAAAGAGAATTCTTTATGCTTTTATATATATGTCATTCAGCTAAACATACCATATTAACCCCAGAATGCAACCATGTTTTTAAAAATTCGACTGCTTATGGCCTTCGAATTTCGACTTCGGATTAACCGGAGTTCAATATCAATCACAAGATGTTTTATTTACCTGGTGCATATGCACCTGCGGAGAGGTTTAGAAGTGTTCTCCTGTGTTTATTGATCCATTCTTAATAATTCTTTGTTACATACACACACACACACACACACACATACACACACACATACACACACACACACATACACACACATACACACACATGCGCGCACACCACTATAT
>NC_068983.1:132686378-132687222 GCF_001194135.2 Octopus bimaculoides | reverse complement strand
AGTTCTTTTCAATGATAAGTTTAATTTTAGCCTTTTAAAGGAATGGCAAAAGCAGGTGTGATCGTTTTGCAGTTGCTTTTCAAAAAGAATCTTTGGTGTCATTGTCTAGTAAGAGAGTGTGGGTGCGTTTTTGTGAGTGTGTGTGTGTGTATGTATGCGTGTGTGTCTGTGTGCGTGTGAGTGTGCCTGTGTATTTGAAAGGTGTGTTAATGGGAAGGGGAGGGAAGAAGATTCTGTTTACAGTTTACAGTTGGCCAGTTCCTCCCGTGACAAATTCTTAGTATTCTTTGGTATCATTGTCCAGTGGTAGAGAGAATGCGCGCGCGCGTGCATGCGTGCGTGTGTGTCTCAAAGGGGTGTAAAACGGAAAGAAGGAATTGTGATGATATCTATACAGCTGGTTAGTTCAAATTAAGTTAGGAGAGAAATATGAGAACCTAGGTAACTGGGTTCAATTGTTGTTGGTACAAAAATGTCCCACAATCTGGGTTTCTTGCCGTTTTTTTAGGGGGCTATTGTTCCAAAGTTGAAGATCCTAGATGGGTTGTGATCTGCATGTTTCAGCCATTCAGTTTTGGTGAGAATTTTGCTATGAAGTATTTCACCATATTTTTCCTGAAGGAGGTATCATTCCTTGAGCATTTGTAGAAGGGAAAGATCTTAAATTTTCCTTCCCCACATGTTCCTAGGTGTTCACTCAGTGGAATTTTCCGTAGTTCCTCCTGTCGGACATGTCGGTGAATTCTGGCTGGTTGACATAAGGAATTTCTTTTCTCTTTCCCATCAACACACACACAGACACACACACCAACACAAAAAAACACACACTCACACACACACACAC
>NC_068983.1:132683277-132685569 GCF_001194135.2 Octopus bimaculoides | reverse complement strand
CGTGTTCTCTCCATCTATTCAGTAGTTTGTCAAAAGAAACAGATAGAATAAGTATCAGTACTCTGCAAAGTAAGTACTGGGCTTAACTCGCTCGATTAAATGACTATCCCAGGCGTTGCTCCAGCATGGCATCTGACCAATGCCGTAAGCAAGTAAAACATAAAAGGCAATATACATATATATATATGTGTGTGTGTGTTTGTGTGTGTGTGTGCGTGCGTGTGTGTGTGTGTGTGTGTGTGTGTGTGTTTGTGCGTGTGTGGGTATACATATATTTCACTGAAATACGTGAAGTCAATTCCTCAAACCTCGACAACATAAAAGCTGAGCTGAAGCTGTTGAAATAGGAAAAAAAAAATTACTACCTTTTTTTCAAATGGACTCCATCGATGAGTATATTCATTTGTTGCTATTTTTTAGAAACCTCCCACCCCACTTCCCGCTATTTATTTTCATCGTAAAAATCATTGTGTTGAATTAAGATTTTATATGTATTGTCAATGATCATCTCAGTAATGCCTATAAGACTACCAGTTCAACCTTTCACCATTCCATTTATCTTTCAAATATTGACATGTGGAAATTGAAGTAAATTGTACTTCATTTTTATCATTATTCTTTAAGTATATACAGAACGTGAATGCACATATGTATAACGATATATTTCTCATTAATTCTCGCTTCCTCCTCTTTCTCCAACCAAACCCATTGACCATAGTATCAGAAGAATAATATTTATATTTTCCATTCAATAATAATAGCGATAAAGATGCATGGGTTCTCACTTGGCACCTATCCAACTTTATTGTGGGGGAAAGGAATATGCTTGAATTTAGCAATTTTCAGTTCTCGACTAGTGTCAATTCCATAGACTCACGGGAGTAGGAAAATCATAATGGTCTATAGCAGAAAACAAATATGCACAAACACGTACTGGCAAACTCACACAAACCACACGTACACATGCGCGTATATAAATATTTCACATACACACAAACGACGGAGACACACACATATAGAGAGGAAGAAGGTGTAAGCTGGAAAAAATAGGGACAGACTCATATAATCGTAGTTGTGTATATGCATGTGTGTTAATGTGTATGAATAGTCCCCGAAATAAAACTGCTTAATGCGTTTACGCTCAGAGTGAAAATCGATACTTGTGATCAGTTTTGACGATGGTGATCATCGTCATAATAATAATGGCTTATGACATAGGCACAAGACCAGAATCTTTTAGGTAAGAGTTTGTGCGACGTTTATCGATCCACAAGTGACGACTTGACTCGCACTTTATCTTATCGACTACGAAAATGCACAGTTGATCGAACTCAACAAGGTTTAACCACAGAATTTAAAGATTTGGAATAAATGCCGCAAACCACTTTGACACTAACGATTCTGTAATCTTACAACCCTGAGTAATTTCAAGTTTAAGTAAAAGTACAATTATTTTGGTGGAAGGAATAAAAGAAAACAAGTTCCGACAGTGCATGATCGCTAATTTACTTTATACTCCGTCCGGAAATATGACAAATCGAAGTTAAATTTAGCAGGATTTTCACTTCGAACGTAACATAACAATAACAAATACAGAAAAAAACTTTGTCCGACGCTCCAAACATTTCACCAGCCCTCTGATGATGATGATGATGATAATGACGATTATAATAAGAGTAATAATAATAATGATGATGACGATAAGGCATTGAGTTGAATATGACCTTCTAAGTTATATAAGTAGGTAAAACAATTGAAAGTGAATACGTGTGTAGGATTATGTATACACATACATACATGCCTGCATACATACATACATGTATACATACATACATACATACATACATACATAACACACATATATTTAAGTGCATATAGATAAATATAAATATATGTATATATTAATGATAAAAGTAGAAGACGGTATCTACTAACAAAAAATTTATATTACCACAACAATTGTTTAATCTTCAAGGTGCACTGCTCCCTTGTGGTGGTGGTACGATGCAAGAACACCTGATGTAACTCACAGTGCATAAAAGGCTCCTCAGGTGGGATAGTAAGGTGTTTTAGCTGGGAGATTTACGTTTGTGCTTCGCTGTATTGAGATATTTTAACAGTTAAACAGATGCACAAACAGGCAAGCACAATTTTTAACCTTATATTTGACTTATAAATATACGCATATATATACATCAATCTCACTCTCACTTCTCTCTGTGTTCACTCTCTCATCTCTCTCTCTCTCTCTCTCTCTCTCTCTTTCTATATATATATATATATATATATATA
>NC_068983.1:132680085-132683056 GCF_001194135.2 Octopus bimaculoides | reverse complement strand
ATATGAACACATCTATGTATATGTACATATATAGGTGAGTGTTTGTTTGTACATACATATGTGTGTACAGACGCACACATGCAAACACACACATACCAGATATTTATACAAATATATTCCTTTTGCTTTGTACACACGATAGCCTTATCAACAAGCAGCCATACGCTTTGGGCAATGTAATTTCTGACTTTTCTCTTTATACGTTGTGATAGAGACCACAACTAAAATAGAGAAGTAAGATAACAAAGAATTCATGGAGTCTAATTGGTATAAAAGATTTCACGACAAAAGGTATCACAATTGACCTTCATGTTTTTCCTTGGAATTCTGTGCTCCTGACTTTAAACAGAATATGCAGTTGCTATCGCATTGAAGTCAACTAGGAAGGTTCTACGTCATCAGTAAACCTTCTAGTGATAGCAGCAATATCTGCTTCAGTTTATAGCCGATCAAATAAATTTACTAGTTGGTCATGGCTGGAATCACTTTGATCATTCTGGGGTGTTTGTTCATGGACGATCTGTGACGAAACAACAATAAATATAGCATTCTGAAGCTTAAGATATTTATGCTAATGAAAATCGTAGGATATTAGGGACATGATTGCTGTCCTTTTTTTTTCTTAATTTAGCTACAGAACTGACATAGGTTTTAAAGGAAAACCTAAAGTGCATTCTAAAATCAAATTATCGCAAAGATCACCAAGCAGATAATAATACAAATTTCATGTTGCATCTTAGAGTGTTAGTAAAAGTAAAAGAGCCAAACAAAACAGCATCATATTAACATTCGATCTGTTCTGCCAAGATGAAGACCTTCGAAGCACAAGAGAGTATAAACCCTATGAATATATTTGTTCTTTATGGGCTCACGTGATTTTAAAGAATACACAATTCGTACCCTAGATCGTCTTTAACAAATCAAACTCTGATTACTTAGAATATTCGATCGGTTTGATGAATGATTATTCACTTAGAATAGAATGGGAAGTTTATATCTGTAGTGTTGTACGGTACCGAAATAGGATTATAAATATATAGAACAAGTGTGAATCGAAACTATGCTTCATACACAACCATAACCATCACGCAAGACCTACAAGTAACATCTCATCATTCACTTCTTATGCTTCATTGATAGATAAACGAGGGAGACATAGGATAAAGTGCCTCTATACATGGTTATTAAAACTTTAATTATATATCTGTTTAGTCGGGGATGACTGTTATTACAACAACAAAATTTACTGGAAATTCTGATACATTCTCACGTCACAAAGTCATATTTAACTTTGTACCTGACGAAATAAACCTTAGGACATAACTTATAAAGATTACAATTTTAAGACTAGTAGACCATCAGAAATAATTGTTGTAGCTGTTTATTCTTCCACTGCCACATTGTTTTCTAATCACTAATTGGATTTATAAACCAACATAAGGTGTGCCACGCAGACATTCGTATTGTCTTGCTACACGGGAATATATCTGCTTCAGTTCAGTAATATTCGTAGTTGTCTCCAATTAGATTTGAAACTGGAACGATGAGGTAAGAATCATTATATTTTATGCGTCAGTCTAGTGCACGGCGTTTTCAACATTTTCGCTTCAGATACTTATTATATTCGAAAATAATGCCCTTTTATATAGGAAAAATACCGAATACCTGTTAGGGGCGAGATGTATAAGAAGGGGATTACTCTAGAACATTGATGGTACTCATACTTTTGACACCAATCGTAGAAAGTTGAAAAAAATTGTTCTTGGCAAAATTGGGATCCATAGTTAACGGCATTTGAATGCAATAACTGATATTATTATCATTAAGGCGGCGAGCTGGCAGAATTGTTAGCACGCTGGACGAAATGCTTGACAGTATTTCGCCCGCCGCTACATTTTGAGTTCAAATTCCGTCCCTATTTATGTTCTGAGTTAACTTTCCGCTCTGATCGACTTTACGTTTAATCATTTGGGGTCGATAAAATAAGTACCAGTTGAGCACTGGAGTCAATATAGTCGTCTTACCCACCCATCTGAAATTGCCGGCTTTGTGCCAAAATTTGAAATTATTATTATTATTATTATTTTCTTCTATAATTTTCTGTTCACAAATTCTATATATCTGAATGAAAACTAGATTGGTAACTGGATTTTAACAACCTTGGAACGGTCTGTACGTTTAGAAGTCAGAGAGTAAGCATATGTTAGCCGTCACTCTACAGATTGTCTCACGCAATAATTATAATAATTGTCTGAAGCATAATAACAATGCATAACATTTGAAAAAGGAGGTTAGCTGATGCTAACATCCCCCAGTACACGAATGGCACTTTAATTTATCGATAACGGGGTAAAGAAAATCAAAGTTGATTTGGCGTCGTTTGAACTCAGTATGTAAAGAGTCGGAACAGATAACGTAAAGTATCTTCCCAATGCACCAATGATCCGCCAATCCAACACCTTAAAATTAATCCTCTGTGGTATAGATATAAAACCAGAAATTTTGGGTGAAGATGATAGTCATTTATATCGACTCCAGTGTTCCTATATCATCATAATAACGACAATAATGGTTTCAAATTATGGCTTAAGGACGTAATTCCAGAAGGGAAAGAAAATCGATTACATGGAACCCAGTTTTCTGTCGGTAATTTATTATATCGATTCGAACAGATGAAAGATAATGTTGACCTTGAAGGAATCTGAAATCAGAAGATAAATCCGGAAGAAATGTCGAAAATCATTTTGTCCGACGCGTTAACTATTCTGCTAACGTGTCACCTAAAAATGCCTTCTAATTGATGTTTCAATACCAGCAGATGACAACGTTTCTCTAAAAGAAATGGAAAAACTTTCAAAATACAAAGACCTGGAAATAGAGATAACTCGAATGTGGAATCTAAAAACAGAAACAATTCCTATCATAGTAGGTGCCTTAGGTATAATAAAAAAATATTCAGACAAATACATAA
>NC_068983.1:132674784-132679994 GCF_001194135.2 Octopus bimaculoides | reverse complement strand
AATAATAATAATAATAATAATAATAATAATAATAATAATAATAATAATAATAATAATAATAATAATAATAATAATAATAACAACAGCAACAACAATAATAATATTCATTTCTACTATAGGCACAAGGCCTGGAATTTGAGGGGAGGAAGGTAGTCGATTACATCGACCCCAGTAGTCAATTAGTACTTAATTTATCGACCCCGAAATTATGAAAGGCAAAGCCGACCTCGACGGAATTTGAACTCAGAGCACACAGACAGTCGAAATACCGCTAAGCATTTCGCTCGTCGTGCTAACGATTCTGCCAGCTCGATGCATTAATAATAATAATAATAATAATAATAATAATAATAATAATAATAATAATAATAATAATAATAATAATATTAATAATAATAATAATAATAATAATAATGATAATTTCTTTTGGTTACCAAATAGTAGCAGTTGAGGAAGATATCACAAAGATATTTTACAGCTTGCGCGCGGATTTGCATAAAAGATGGGTGAAAGGAAGGAACAAGGTATAAAATGAGATAAATTATTCGTCATATACAAAATATGTGAATACGCTTATGACACGTTTCTCCAGTTACATGAAAATCTCCATCTAACGTCAGTCAAAGGATCCCCCAAGGATCCAGGATCTCAGGCCATGTAGGGTATTATCCATCTTGTCTAGGCTACGACTTTTCTTCCTAAACATTATTTTCTTTACCACAATCACCCACCTTTTATCAAATGCATTGGGTACGAACACGTCCCTCTGCATCCTCCCTCTTCTTTCCAAGTGGAACTCGAACAAGCTGATTAATTTTAGACCAAAGGAAAGTGAATTCTTTCATCTTAATATACCATACGGCGGCATCTACCACAGTCACTAGCTAGAGGAACATCGTCTGCTTCATCTTGTTAAATTTGGGTGGTTGGGATAAGATGCACTCAATTAGTACCAAGCAATGGCTGTCATAGCTTCTGGTCTTAGTTGATTGGAAGTGTTATCATGTACATGTTTTGTCTTGATTTAAAAGATGGACTACAACAACTATTCTGCTCTGTACCACAGGTTTGCTTCTCAGTTGCCTGACCGTTACTAGTTGAACATATCCCTTAGTAGCTGACGATATATGCATCCCTAATCACGTGCAGGAATAGTGAAGGTGAATCACAGTCATGTGCTGGGAGGAATTCTTTGAGGCTTGAATATTTCACCACTGAAAGCATAGGTGTTTTGTTCATCATCCTTAATCAAACCTTATTCAGGGATCTTTTGAGCGGGATACGCTACTAGACCTGAAGAAAATTGCGCTGTTTATCGTCATACAAGATCACCACTTTGTCATAATGCATGCACTTGGTGTACCCTTATCAGATGGGTAGTCATGATGGGTATATTGAACTTCGTATATTTGTGCCCGAGTATCACTTTCATGGCATCATGCATTGCTCACTATCTCTCTCTCTCTCTCTCTCTCTCTCTCTCTCAATAATAATAATAATAATAATAATAATAATAATAATAATAATAATAATAATAATAATAATAATAATAATAATAATAATCCTTACTACAATAGGCACAAAGCCTGAAATTTTGGAGGCAAGATCTAGTTAATTACATCAACTCCAGTACTCGGTTGCTACTTATGTCATGGCCCACGAAAAAATCAAAGGCAAAGTTAATATTGGTAAGATTTGAGCTCAGAATGTAATGATGATCTTGTAGTTAATTTGTCTTTGATCAGGTGGTTTCTTGGAATAAATCTGATAAAAAAAAAAATTATCAGAAGAGTGACTAAAGAAAATATATTACAGATCCAGTTTTCTCTACTATCTCTATCAACATTTGTTTCATAAATTCACGACGAAAAAAAGAAGGAAAATGCAATCTGGTTCCGAAAGGGATTTGAAACCACTGCATCAGAAAATGTCTATACACCTGCAACACTTTTTCTTAACTCTCTGCCGACTCTTCTATCCAGCTTTTTCATTAATGCATAGCTTAAGAAACTTAAAGACGTAGGTTAGGGAAAACTACTGACAAAGGAAACAAGTTCTAAATGATTGCTAGGAGGGTAATTTCATAGCAATAGGATCTCAATCAATTATTTTTCGTATAAAATCACGGTGAAAGGTAAGCATATGCTGGGCTCTGATTGTGAACTTGTTTCAAAATAATAGTCGAAGTAATTCCAGTCTAGTTTCTAAAAAATATGTGGAAACTATACTTTTTTCAATCCTAATATACACTTTCGTGTGTGTATGTGTGTGTGTGTGGGGGTGTATGTGTTTCTCTGTGTGTGCACGTGTGTGGGCGCATGTGTGCGTGTGTGTGCGTTTGTGTTTGTGTATGCGTTTATGTGTGTGTGCATTTGTGTGTGTGAGTTTGTGTGCGTGTGCATTTTGTCTGTGTATGTATTTACTCATCTGTCAGACATCTTTCACTCTCTCGCTCAGCAACTTTCTCTCTTTCCGTCTTTCTTTCACAGACTCACACACACACACATCTATGTAAACATAGATGTGTATCTATCTATCTACACACACACATACGCACACGCACACACACATATATATATATATGTGTGTGTGTGTATATATATAAATATTGTATATGTATTGATATAAATATATAAACAAATGAATATACATGCATATACATACATACCTACGTACACACATGCATAGATACATATGCGAGGGCAATAAACATATGCACATACATATAGAAGTTTTGAGAGTAACCTTAGAAGACTATTACAGATAATTTAATATAAATAATGAAGCGCATCAGTCCACACAACTGCGTTAGTGGTTTTATTAAAGAAACTGAACCTTATAGAGACAGTATGGTATTAGGTGACTATCATACTTTTCAGGAGTGGGTGTAATACTAACTTAAATTGTAATAATCTAACAGCAAAACGATGATTTTTCACTATGACATTACTGAATCTTCTCAAATATTAATTGAGGACGGAATAAAGATTGTGAAACATAATTTTAGGTAGAGGATATTATCTGTTACTCTGTATAACAACAGCAGAAGGGTTTTAGGTGGATTTAGCGGTGGTCTATCTGTTGTAAACATTGAAGACAGGTCACCAGTTTTAGAGTAACTAGCGCCCTTTCTCACAAAGTCTCGGAGGAACTGAGAAGACCGTACAGGCACTGCTCTTTCCCCCCAGGTCAAGCATTTAACGAAACAAAACTACTCTAGTACCAAGAAGAACATGTTGGTAGCAGTACTGAAATGAATGACTCCCAAAGTCGTTCAGCAATACTATTAATAAGATTCTGGTTTTCCATTGGAGAGCGTTTATATAAGGACAAGGAGTAAAGTATCCTAGCATTTTATTGCTGGTTTTGTTTTATGAATCCCTGGAATATACTGGTGTAATACTATATGTTGCAATGCAGTTAGACCTACTCTCTACAGTTTGTGTTAACTGCCTCGATTGCTATTATTTTATCATTAAAAATTAAGCTCCCTACATATCTAATATTACCAAATGATATACAGTGGAACATTAAACTTGTGTCAAATCAAATTCGGGAACGTATTGCATTTTCCTTTTACCTGGAGAAGGATATTTCAATGTATCGAAACTGCAACTCTAACTTTATAGTATATAGATGAAAAGATTAATATGCAGTCACAGTAGCACAATCAAGCCACAAAAGAATTTTCTTTTTAGTTGGTTGCTTGATGAACTAGAAATACCAGCCAAATGTCCCCCAAACCACGCCTCACTGTCTTCAAAAATCAAATAGAAAGACATGATAAAATGTTCCTAAAAAAATGCTGGGATGTTCGTTGTAGGAAGGTTTTCATCCTAAGTGTTCTCAGTCAAGCCTGATTAGGGGTTGAAAATCCACAACAACAACAAAAGAACAATAACAACAGCAAAAGCAACAATAAGGGAATATGTTGTAGAGAAATATAGAGAAGAAATAACTTACGGGTTTTGTTGAAAGAGGCGTCACCAATCCGTCTATGTTTAGCTTTAACCAGCTCTGGTTTAGTAACAAGTATTTAGTCCTCTGTAATTGCAATTAGCTGGGTTTCGAATCTAAGTTCATTGTAGATTTTAGGTAACAAATATATCTACAGTCACACACACAGAGAAAACTCTTGTTTCGCAAACGTCATACAAGGTATATTAAAAGGGGGAAAAATATAAAGAATTTTATAAAGAATACACATGGAAATAAGATGTCTGATGATATATAACATAAAACTTTGAAATAAACCCACCCTCAAAGAAATGTAAAATTATTTTTGTTTTAGAAATAACATATTTTAACCATTAGAATTTTTGTTATTTTTTGTTTGCTTTTAGATTCTCAGAATTTATTTTTTCTGCTTGGCCACTGCCCCTTGCTGTACATGGACGTGTGTATAGATACATTGTACTGTTACTAACCAAAATATACATATATGTACTCAAGTGTGTATATTTGCGTCTCTAGAGGTGAATGTGCGCGCGTGCATGTTACTATATACATAAACCAGAATTTTTATATCCTTTCACTTTGGTGCAATTTAATACATTTATAAGAATAATCATGATAATCCTTTGAGGTATATGAGTGCACTTGTATGCATATGTGTGTGTACATATATGTATGTATGTTTGTGTATTAGATACGTGTTGTGAATGTGCAGGGGTTAGTTTTCAGTATATGTGTGTCTTTACCAATTATTATGCATAAACACATTAAACAAGGCTATTTGTGTTTCGTCGCTTATTTTAAAATGAGATGTTCATCTATTCACACACACGCACTCGTACACGCACACACGCACGCGAGCTCAACATCCTCAGTATGAAAAGGATGAAGACTATGATGATAATGATGGCGGTAATGACGAAGGTGACGATGGCGGTACCGGTGGTGGTGGTGGTGGTGGATATGGTAGTGAAGATGACGATGACAATAATGATGCGTGTCGTGTATTGTGTCTCCGAGTATGTCTATGAACCTGTGTGATTTTGCGCAGCATTTGCATGAGTGTATATGTGCGTATGTATGTATGTATGTATGTATGTATGTATGTATGTGTGTGTGCTTGACTACGCGGTTTTCTATAAACTGATGCAGTATTATGCATAAATGTGTTTGTAAACGTGTATATGTGAATGTGTGTGTGAGCGTGTGTGAGTGTGCGTGTAGGTGTGAGTGAGTGTGTGAGTGTGTGTGTGTGT
>NC_068983.1:132673899-132674774 GCF_001194135.2 Octopus bimaculoides | reverse complement strand
TGTGTGTGTGTGTGTGTGTGTGTGTGTGTGTGTGTGTGTGTGTGTGTGTGTGTGTGTCTAAACACCTATTAGCAAATTCAAGTTTTCTCTCATCCAAACACTATTCTATGCAATATTGTTTTGTTGTTGTAAACATAGCAGTTGATACCATAATCATCATTATCGTCATCATTTCAATCATATTTATCTCCTGAGAAAGTTGTTATTTCTTAATATTGTTGCTGTTATTATTATACGTAATTTCTTTTCTTAAATGATATAGTTCACGCACGCTTTTTTCTTTTTTCTTTTTTTTTTCCTTCTTACTTACTCACATAAGATAACAAGATAACAATAATCTCTGTACCCGGTTGCATTAGGAATTGTAGTGCTAGAATTATTATTAGTAAAATTAGCAATTTTTTTTTTGGTAGTAGTAGTTGTGAATCGTTTTATAATTGTCGTTTGTACACGGTTATCAAAATCATGCAGACAGATATACATGCGTACGAGCGAGCGGTTATGTGTTTCTGTTTATATATATATGTATATGTGTGTGTGAGTGTGTGTGTTCTTTCCTTGTTTCCGTTTAAATATCAAGGATACGTTACTATATAAGATTACGTATAATCACGTATCTCGTTCAAACTTCATGTGTTTGCTCCTGCGAACTTTTCTCATGATCGAAGGTAAAATTCCCAACATGGTCCTTCTCGTTGCAGTTTGGATTCGGATGAAGAGGCCCCAAAAAAGTATATATATGTGCATGCGTGTGTGTCTGTTATATGTGTGTGTATATATATGTATATATATATATATATATATATATGTGTGTGTTTATGTATGTACGTATGTATATGTGAATGCTTGTTTGTGTGTGTGTGTGTGTGTATGTG
>NC_068983.1:132671569-132673432 GCF_001194135.2 Octopus bimaculoides | reverse complement strand
ATATATATATATATATATATATATATATATATAGGTTCAACAAAACACAAAAACAATAACAAAAAAACAACAAAGTGAGGACGTGATACGGATAGTGTTATTGGACGCTCGGGAAAGGAAATATATATATATGTGTATGTATGTATGTTATGTATGTATGTTTCTCTGTGTGTGTGTGCGTAGTGAGTGTTTGTGTATATGTTATTGCATGTGTGTGTGTTTGGAGGGAGCTGCTGGTGCTACTGATATGGCAGCAGCATCTACTGTTGCTACTGCAACTCCAACTGCCGCCGCTACTGTTGTTGTTCTTCTTGTTCTTCCCTCTGCTGCAGCGAGATACGACTGCTGTGACAGCTCCAACTACCACAACAACCACAACTACTACTACTACTACTAAAAGCAACAACAACAAAAACAACTTAAGATGCTACAACGGTACTACATACTACAACAACTAGTAACAACTACAACTATAGCTACCACTACACTACATGTATAACAACCACGATAACTCAAAATATAGCAACTACTACTACTACTAACACCCCTACCCCCATCACTACTACTACTATTACTACTACTACTACTACTACTATAGTAACGGTAGTAGTTTTGTTGTGTTGTTGATTAACAGAAGACCTACGGACTCATGGTGTGATGACTTTATTTGGTCGCTTGTCTAGCTAGAAATAGCAGTCAAGTATCTCCCATGTCAGAGCCCACAGAGTTAAAGGGAAGAGAAAGGTCTTATTACATACTAACCTTAAGATACACACACTCACTTGCTCTCTGTATATATATATATATATATATATGTATAAATATATGAAAACAATGGTGGATAGGCACGGCTGGAAACACTTCAACAATAAATCGGTGCGATGCGTGATAACCTCGTGTTAATAAACAACATTAACATCTACTCTGGCTGAAGAGCGAGTGCCGAAAGCAACTGAGCCATCGCTCGAAGTGCTAGAAATAGCACTCAGAATTCATATCAGTCGAATAACATCAGCCACACCAACCACAGCAACAGCAACAAAACAAGAATAATTATAATATTGGTTTCAAACTTTGGCACAAGGCCAGCAGATTCGGAGGAGGGGCTAAGTCGTTTACACCGGTTCCAGTGTTCAACTGGTGCTTAATTTATCGAACTCGGAGGATGAAAAGCAAAGACTAATTCTGCTAAGGTCAACTTTTTGGCTTTCGTTCTTTCCCGGTCGATAAATTAAGTACCAGTGGAAAACTGGGTCGATGTAATCTACTGGTCCTCACCCACCAAATTTCAGGCCTTGTGCCTGTCGTAGAAAGGATTATTATTATTGTTATCATTATTATTATTATCATTATTACAATTATTATTATAATTGTTGTTATTATTATTATTAAGCGTGAGTTGGCAGAATCGCTACCGCGCCGGGAGGAGTGCTTGGCTGTATTTCGTCTGTCTTTACGTATTGAGTTCAAAATCTGCTTTGTTAGCCTTTCGTGCTCGATTAAATACGTACAAGATCAGCACTGGCATCGATGTAATCAACTGTCCCCTTGCCCCACTTTCAGTTCTTGTGCTTAGAGTAGATAGGGTTATTATTATTATTATTATTATTATTATTATTATTATTATTATTATTATTATTATTCAGTAGTTTTAGTTTTATAACGTGCTTTCACTTCACTACCGAGCGCAGCTCTGTGTGCCTTGGGTATGTGCTGTTGTTTGTTGTGATGCTCTTATGGTTACTGTATTGAAAGTGTTTTGTTATTATTATTATTATTATTATTATTATTATTATTATTATTATTATTATTAGTAGTAGTAGTAGTAGTAGTAGTAGTAGTAGCAGCAGCAGTAGTATTCGG
>NC_068983.1:132670201-132671329 GCF_001194135.2 Octopus bimaculoides | reverse complement strand
TATTATTATTATTATTATTATTATTATTATTATTATTATTCAGTAGTTTTATTTTTATAACGTGCTTTCACTTCACTACCGAGCGCAGCTCTGTGTGCCTTGGGAATGTGCTGTGGTTTGTTGTGATACTCTTATGGTTACTGTATTGAAAGTGTTTTGTTATTATTATTATTATTATTATTATTATTATTATTATTATTATTATTATTAGTAGTAGTAGTAGTAGTAGTAGTAGTAGTAGCAGCAGCAGTAGTATTCGGCAGAGATGGTGCTATTTCTAGCACATCAAGAGACGGTTCAGTGATTTTCGGCGCTCTCTCTCTCTCTTCAGCCGTATTTGATTTTATTGTTGTTTTTTTTTTTAAACCAGCAATAAGACCTTGAATAATAGAGACAGTATTGCCATGTGTAGAAAAGACTTTGATAACAGCTTTGTTTAATGAAAGCTAATCAAGTGGTAGAACCAAGAGGAGAACGACGGATACAGCAAATAACTATTCAGTTTTCGAGCTCAGTCAGAGTTCAAACATTGCTTATCGTCGCTGTCGAAATAGCTGAGGCGACGGAAAATTGCTCACGATACTTTCTCCGATTCTTTACATCCTGAGTTCAAATCACACCGACGTCGACTGTGGGAAGTATCAGCTGAGTCCCCTAAATTTACAGCAGTTATGCCAAAATTTTAAACCAGTGCTATGGTCATCGTTGTTGTTGTTGTTATTAAAATTATTTTAACTACTACAACACCACTACTACTGCTACTACTACCACTACTTTTTGACCGCTGTATAACCCCCATCAATGAAGAGAAATTTGGGCTAGCCGATAACATCGAATCCTGAAAATTCATATCACAGCTGTAGGTAAAAGGAGTCGGCTGTGACAGGATTTGAACCCGGAGCATAAACGGCCACGACAAAGTATTTTGTAGATCCAAAAGCATCAAGTTACTGATTTAGTCCACAATATTATTAACGAAATAGATAAGATATTCGTCATTGGTAGTAGTAGTAGTAGTAGTAGTAGTAGTAGTAGTAGTAGTAGTAGTAGCAGCAGCAGCAGCAGCAGCAGCAGCAGTAGTAGTAGTAGTAGTAGTAGTAGTAGTAGTGATAAGAGGAGGAGGTGAGG
>NC_068983.1:132658240-132669685 GCF_001194135.2 Octopus bimaculoides | reverse complement strand
GCGCGCACATATATATATATATATATATATATATGCATATATGTGTGGAGTGTATGTGCATGTGGGGGCTTGTGTGTGTGCGCGCGTGTGTATGTGTATAAAAACAGTGAGAAAGCGAGTAAGACTGGTTCCTGCATTTTCAGTTTCTGCCGATCTACAGTATGTATTACTACATTTATCGATCTATCTAATTTTCTACCTATTACTCCCTATCCTAGGTATCGATTTACAAATCTCCCCTTTCGCAAAGTAAGCTTTCATCAATACATGAATACACACACATACACACACAAACACACATAAAGTCACACACACACACACACATGCAGACACACACGCACTACTCACATGCACTGTAATGTACTCTTGTCTGTGTGCGTGTGTGTGTGCGTGTGTGTGTGCGTGTGTTTGTATATTTGCATAGTAGTATAACTCAATGTTTGTGTGCATGTCAAAGTATAACTCTATATATTAATCTATATATTAATGACAGAAACATTTATGGATATACTATTTCATGCCTGCTTGTTAGAAAGAGTAAATATCTCTGATGCGCTATAATTATGTTTTTTTCTTCTAATTTATTTTTTGTTGTTGCTAGTATTGTTTTGATTTGCCTTGTAGGTTTGTGGAAATTTTACCGGTGAGTTAGTTAAATTATAAGGTACTAAAAGAGAATGACTCTCCCCAGACACAACGGAATATACGTACAAACGCCGGTGTTAAAGCTGATGACGTAGAATGTTCTCTATGTGGCTTGTGTGTTTTCTCGTCTACGTTTGTTTGCAATGTCCTGTACCCAAATATGCACCTAAACATACAGGTGGATGTCGGTATGCACATACCTGTACGTATATGTTTTTCCTACTAAAGGCACAAGCCCGGAAATTTGTGGGGAGAGGACTAGTCGATTAAATCGACCCCAGTGTTTCACTGGTACTTAATATATCGATATTTTATTCGTAAAATATACAAATGAATAAAGAAGGCTATCAGAATACCACTTGCTAGAAAGAGGAGCTAACACTTCAAAACCATACATTTCTCACTTTTAATAAATACACACAGTGAATGCAACGAATATAATAAGATAGGCATACCTTGTATAAACAACAAAGCAAGAAACAGATTTCTTAGTGTCAATTGATTTCACCTTTTTGTGCGTTTGCATTCAAGGATCTTGAGCTTGGCTACCGATCCTTGAATACGAAAGTAAAAAGGTGAAATCACTTGATACCGAGATATCTGTATCCTGCTTTGTAGTTTATACAAGTTAAGCCTATTCTATTATATACATTGCAATCACCGCGCATATTTATTAATATCGAAAACTTTGTTTTGGCGTGTTAATTCCTCTTTGTAGCAAGTGGTATTCTGATACCCTATATACCCGATACACACACACACACACACACACAAAAATACACACACATAGTTATTTGGCATGTTTATGACAGGTGACGACAGTTTCCATCCCAGACATTCATCCACATCCACCTCCCACGCATTCTTTCTCATGGGAGCGATACAACATAGGTGGATCCTGTGGCACTGAAAGTACTGAAAGTCTTCCGCAAATGATCCGCAAGGGGTGTGGGATGATGACGACGTCTTTTCCTCTCTTCATGCATTTTCCTGCGTACGGTTTCACAGTGCTCTATTTCAGCGTCACACACAGAACTCCCTGCCTTCTGGTTAACAGCTAGAGGCTCCGACTGATTGGGAAGGACACTCCACAAAAACGAGAGATTACTTGATATGACCATGAAAACAAAGTTTTGGGTGTCTTTGAGGCTTTCTTCTTGGCTTGAACACGTTGAAGATGATGTGGAAACCGGTTACCCGGCATTGGAATTACATGGTCACTCTAGCGGCAGAGACGGTGAAGTATGCAGGTATCAGCGCTGTAGATCCCAACCCTCAAGAGGTCTTCAGTATGAGGCACCTTGTACTTTCACGTCAGACTGAAGATATTTTGGAGTGACATGCTATGAAACTCTTCTAGCTGATTTATCTAGCGCCGATACACTAGCACTCAGACTCATACCGGAGGGTGGGTATGAAGACAGCTCAATAAACGGACATTTTTGTACATGTTTTAAGGTTCATGTTCTTAGAGATTTGTTTGCTGAGTCTCCCGAAAGATATAGAGGCCAAGTTGCTCCGACGGAGTATCTCCTCGTCAGTGAGAATAGTTTCAGTGATGGCGTTTCGAAGATAGCATAATGAGTTCACCTGCAGTAGAGGAAGGTCATCAATAACGATGGACTGAGAGGGAGGTTAGTACAGGTAGGCTGATTGGAAAACTTTAGTTTCATTTGATTCTTTTGAAGGCCGAGCCCAGAATAGGCACTATTCATTGAGATCAACGTGTGTTGAAAAGAGGTTGGTGTTTGAGATGGTGTAGACGAATCGCTAGCATACTGAATCTACTACACTGTTGTTGAAAGAATTTTTTGTGTGACTTTCAGACGGCGAGTGTTAAAGATGCTGCCATCATAGCAGTACGTGATATGAATTCCGTCTTCTTCAGTGAAATGTCTCCTGGAAAGAGGGGTTACTGTCACTATGTATATGATAAATAGTACAGAGACAAGGACGCATCCTTGTTTTATCTCCACCTGGACATGAAATGTTTCCGAGGCTTCATGACTGCGTATCACTCTCACCGGCATACCAACATGAAACTTCTGCACGATTGAGAGAAACGTTGATGGACAGCCTAACATCTGAAGCAGATACCACAACAGGAAAGTAGGTTGACATTGTCAAACGCTTTTGTTAGATCTTTGAAGGAGTAGCATATGTCTCTCCACTGTTCACGACGCTTTTCAAAGAGAAGACGGGCCACAAGTATCTCACAAGTATTTCTTTCTGGTCGAAATCCATACTGGGACTCAAGCATAACCAGGTTGATTGCATGAAATAATAGATATTCGGAGGAGAAAACATAAAAGGATCTTGCCGGCGTTAGACAGAAGATAAATCCTTTTGCTGCTGCAGCACTCTGCATGGTCTCCCTTGGGCTTGTAGACTGTGACAAGTTTAGAGTGTGTCCATCTGACAGGTATAGTTTCTGCCAAAAGAAAAGACGAGACCACAGGTGGATTTCATCAAGTGTTGTGGGTTGTTAAGTTATCTCATGTATGGAAAATCTGAAATTTCTTAAAGTGCCATAGAGTCCGTGGGGTTGCCGCAATTTAGAAGTTCTTGCAACTGTTCGAACAAATTATGAAGTATCGTAGTATTCTCTTTCAATAAGGTACCACTGGAGTAGCCTTCTTTACGTGTAGGCCGAAGAGATTCTCTTAATCGAGTCGTGGAATGCATATGCTTCGTTCTCGTTTGCAAAATGTTGACTTTCGAAGGCACCAATTGTTTTGAGCATTACTGATAACACGTTGTATGGTGGTACGAGCATCCTGCCACTTTGATGTAGTGCTCCAGATCCCGGCATCGTGGAGTTTGAGTGCAGGTAGTCGTTGATGTCATCTTGGATGAAGTGGCAAGATTTGGATCGAGGATGGGAAAATTTGCATCTGCAAAACTGTGATGGTAATGACCATTCCATGTTGAGAGCAGATAGTTGGAAAACGAAGCCCATAGACTGTTCATTTCCCCAACACCGTGATGACCAATCACACCGTGGCAGGTGAGAAGACTTTGACTTTTGGCATTGAAATCTCCAAGCAGAATGAGCTTATCAGACTTGGGCATTCTTCGGATGACGTTGTCCAGGAACATGTAGAACATATCCTTAGATTTTTCAGAAAAGTCCAAGGTTGGCGCAACAGCACTGATAATGGTGATGTATTTACCTTCAGAGAGAGCGAGTAAAAAAGAGTGATGTGACGGTTACGCTGTCCGACAGGAGGTTCTACCATCATATTTTCAACGAAGGTCTTCATAGCGGTGGCCACTCCATAAGTTCGGTCCTCTCCATCGGAGACACCCCTACTGTGGAATGTGCATCCCTCGCCCTGTTCAATGAGAAAGTCCTTATGTCCATGTTGTAGGGGTTTAAGCTCCAATGCATCCAGGGAAATCCTTCGAGAGGTCCATTAGAGTTAGAAATATAAAGTAAAATTTTGACATTCCAGGAATCAATAAACAATTTTGAAAATTGTTGACTCCTTTAGAGGAATGACTCGTGAGGTGTTGTCTTCGACCGGATAGAACGAGGTAAACTGTGTTTGGGTTACCTTTTCTAGGTCGTGAGCCTGTTGTCTCTCGGTGCAGACCTCAGCGACCGTCTTACTCATGCCGCCATCGTGCGAGCTTCAAGCTAGAGGCTTCCAGCATCATCCATGTGGGCCTCCATCATCAGCTGCTAATTGCCGTTAAACTTATGAGTAGGAAAAGAAAAAGAGGAGGAGGAAAAGGAAAGACGAAGGCCAAGATAGTGCGAGGTCTGCGCAAAGATTCGTTTACAGCGATGAGAAGGGCGCACAATCGTGCAGAACACAACTTGATTTCTCCACAACAGGTCCAGTGACAAGGAGGAAATCCAGGAAAATTGGGGTCGGGGACAAGTTGTAACAAGCTGTGCGTCCACAGTATGTAGTTGAGCGCCTTTACAGCAAGCTCACTTGACTCTTTCATGATGTAGCTAATAGCAACAAAAGACAGGTTGCCACAGAATGTTGGATAGACGGAGACGCTGCGTAACCAGGGCAACCGCCAGATACTGCAACATACGTTGCTCCTGATTTGACGAAGGAAGGATATATATATGTGTGTGTGAGTGTGAGTGAGTGTGCGTGCACGTGTGTGTCTGTGCGTGCACGTGTGTGTATGTGTGTGCACCACGGAACAAAGTGGTCAACACTACATTTCTAACATTTCGGCTAAGGACTCTGTACTATTAAACTAAGTGACCCTTGCCTGACAGGGTATAAAGAAATAACCTGGAGTTTGAGACGTACAGAGTTCGATTCTCTGTACGGCTTACTGGTCACTTTTTTCGTCTTCAAATAGTATTTACCCGATATATTAAGTTACTTTTACAACTATTCTGCGTTCTGGGATTTACATGTGTGTGTGTGCGCGCGCGTATGTATATGTGTGTGTGTGTATATATATATATATATATATATATATATATATATATATATATACGAGTGTGCGTGCGTGAGTGTGCATAAGCATGGGTCTGTGTTCTTACATGTCGCTGTGTTTTTATCTGTGCGTGTATTTATCTGACAATCTTCTATCTCCTTCTTTTCCTTCTCTTATTCGACTCGTCTGTATGTGTGTATGTGTATGTATATCTATGTGGCTGTGTGGGTGTGAGGGTGCGTGCGCATGTGTGTGTATAGGACACTAGAATGAAACTTGTAGTGTTTCCGAGGAATACACTAAATTCCAGATTATTTGTTTTACTTCAAGTATTTGAACGACTGCACGCACTATTTCATTAAAGACAAAATGCATAAATTCATATGAATCTCATGGTGCGTAACAATGCTTGAGCTATAGTCGTCTCGGAAGGTAAAGTCGCCTTTTAAACATCTTTCCATGCGGAACGGAACTGGGATGACGATATAACGATATGACCAGAGTGGCGTGTCTTAAAACTGGGTTGAAAGAACGCTAAAGTTGAAAGATAGAAGAGCAGCGGTGAGTGACTAATTTGCTTCGATATTCAATAGACACCTCCGTGTAAATGATCATATATCAGCTAGTTGATATATCTAATAATTGATTCATTGTAGAATACACAGATGTCAGAAAATTCAATTCTGTCGACCGTCATCCAAGGGTTAGTGTTATTAGGATACTTTGAGAGATGTAGTGATACAGCTTATCAGCAGTATTTGTGGATAGTCTCATTTCGAAACCATATTTATTAAACGTCTTTTCGTTAAAGCTTGTCTCATGGAGTGGTATTGTATGTAAAATATTGCGAGGTTCTTAGTATCTGTAACATCTGATGCCATGAGCCGGATAAACATCTGAGCTTACATACAATGTCATGAGTGAATGACTTCAAGGGTTTTAGTGATCTCGTTAATTATGAATAAGCACTCAATTTTATGCTTGTATTTTCATTTTTCAGGTCACATGATATCATTTCTAGTCATGTGAAAGGGTTATTCAATCTTGCACAACCGTTCAACAAATAATAGAAATTATCATTATCATTATTATTATGACAATAGTGCTCTGGCGGAAATGTTAGCATGCCGGACATAATACTCAGTGGCATTTCATCCGTTTTTACGTTATGATTTGAAATTCTGCCGGGATTGACTTTGCCTTTTATCCTTTCGGGGTCGATAAAATAAGTACCATTCAAGTATTAGGGTTACTATAATCGACTAGCTTCCTCCTTCAAACTTCAAGCCATGTGCCTAGAATAGTAAGCATTATGAATGTGAAAGTGGCGAGTAGACAGAATCGTTAGCGCGTCGAACAAAATACTTAGAGGTATTTTATCCAGCTTCTTAAGTCCTGAGTTCAAATGCAGCCGAAGTCAACTTTGTCTTTCATCCTTTTGGGGTGAAATATAAGTACCAGTCAAGTCATGGGATGGGTGTAATTGACTAAGCCCCTACCCACTCACCCCAAATTGTTAACCTTGTGCCAACACTTGAAATGAATATTTTTAATGGGGTGGGTTAACAGAATTCTTTAGATTCCAACAAAGCACCAAGCGGTACTCATTGAATTCAATTTTTCCTATTCTCAATCCAGAGTCGATTAAACAACGTACTAGTTAAATATAGGATCTGTCTTTACCAACTAAGACCCTCCTCTTCCAAACTGCTTACCTAATACCTAAATTAGAAACGACTATTTTTATGTAATTAAATGGTGGAGGTCACGTTTGCATGTCCTCGGACACATGTAACCAATCAAAATTTAGGTCCCTTTAAAATCTGCTTTCAAATTTAGTCGCTCTCAACTTCCATTTTTTTCCGGAAGCAATGAAATAATTGCCATGGAAGTACTAGTTTCAAATAAATAAGCTGTATCCTATAACAGTAATTTGTGGCCTGTTATTGAGGTTGGCTTGACAGAAATATAAGAGATAAGCAATAATAGTTTTAAAGAATACATCCCCAGTGCTCTCTTCTGTTCTACTTTGTCTTTCATGTATCAGTGATCGATAAAACAATTACCATTTCAATAGTGATCGATACTTCTCTAAGAAAAATATAGCCGCAAGTTTAGTTAAAGGAAATCCTTATGATTATAGATTATAGAGTTATTGTAAAATGTCTTCCAGTTGGCATCACACCGGGCCACTGAAAAATTTGAACCGTATACTGCAGCTGAATGATATACTCGTTAGTTCAGTTGTGTGTACACCTACAGACGTCAGTTTCACATAGCCTGACGCGATGCTATCGGTTTACAACAAAAGTGTCATAATATCTATAACTTTACGCCTTCACTACCACGTCACCACAAGAGACCAAGATCAAGTTGTTGAAGTGTTATTGCTAATAATATTGTTGTTATCCATGTTGTTATTTTCATTATAAATGTTACTACATTTTATTGTTGATTGAAGATGTTTTTATTCTTTACAAAATATAATGATTATAACAATTAAATTCATTAAATTAATATAAAGAAATAAAACACGTCTTTTTCTTATATATTTATATTTTCATTATTACTAAATTACAGTACGTGTCTTAACCCTGTATATATATATATATATATATATATATATATACATACATACATACGCACGCACACACACACACACACACACACACACACACACACACACACACACACACACACACACACACACACACACACACACACACATATATATATATATATACAATTGTAAAGAATACAATTACATATCTCTATATGAGCATTTTACCTAAAAGTTTATTTTTTATATGTTGGCCACTAATAAAATTCATTAATCGTAATGATTTTATCTTTCAATTATGTTTAGATGTATCACATTCACTTTGGGACAGTTAATTTACTTCAGTACTATTCTGACCAAATACACACGTGTGAGGTTGACTACGAAATTCGATTGGTATGTATTTATAAAAATTTGCTTATACTCATATTTTGCCTGTGCTTTTCAGTGGGTATGAATAAATATTTTCATTTATTTTACACAGTATGTTCTGCTGATGAAGGAAAAGTTATTAAACTAATCCAGAAATTTATCAATCCAGAACTATGTGAATTATTTTATGAATTTTGGTCGGTCCACTTTGCCTGCTTTCAACCCGTGTATTTTTGAAGTGAAACTTATAGTGTCTGGACACATTTGGCGTCTAAGTCAAGCATATAGGTATGGTAGCTTCTGTGCCCTTAATTATAATTGTATTCTGTTCAATTATATAATCTCTATATATGAATTTTTCAAAAAAGGTAATTTTCTATATGCTAGCCACTTAAAAAAGTCATCAATCTTAATGATTTTATCCTTTCATTATGTTTATATATGTGCCTGTCTGTCTGTCTGTCTGTATGCCTGTCTGTCTGTCTGTCTGTCTGTATGTATGTACCTTGTCTCGGACTTGATCTGAACAATGAAACTCTATTTCTGCACTATATCTCCATAGCTAATACAGTAGATTCCTGCTGAAATGTTGACGCCAGTAATGGAAATAAAAAAAAAATGTATCATATAACATTTTTTTACAAATATAAGTTCCTACTTCGGATCTAAGCCCAAATCCTCTTCCAGTTCAGAAATCACGTTGTATTGTGATTAGGGCTACTATGGTTCCAATTCGAATACGACAAGGGAAATAAATATAAGAGATGCGTTACCCCAAGGAGAAACTGAAGAAGCTACTCAGAAGTGGTTGCAAGCTCTAGCAAATTTGAAAAATCACCCCCCCCCAAAAAAAAAACTGGAGAGTACTCCGAAAGTCATAACCGTATAATTATCGTCAGTTTTGGCAATATATTGTAATACTTCCATATTCACTTATATGACGATATTTCAGACACGTCAAAACCAATTCAAAATGTCTTCTGACGACATTATATTCATAAGCAATAAAAATAAAATAAAATAAAATGGAAATAAAATGAAATAAAGTAACATGAAATAAAATAAATAAAATTCAACTGAATATTTTCCATTGAAATTTTGTTGTACAGAAAGTTATGTGTACTTGAGATCTGGAATGTCATGGCACCAGTGTTTAATGCCCCAAGAGGGAAATGGAATCATAGAGGAGTTGTAGACAGGATTCCTCAGAATCTGCTGCAGATTAAAACATGAAATGACGAAGGTTAAATTAAGAGAAATGCTGCAGAAGAAAGGGAAGTGAAATTCTTTTTTAACTAATGTAAAAGGTTATATCATACTATATTGATTTGAAAGTTCGACCCCAGTAATCAACTGGTAGTTATTTCTTCGGTGCCGAAGGATGAAAGGCAAAGTACACCTCAGTGGAATTTGAACTCAGAACTTCAAGACGACGGGCGAATGCCGCTAAGAATATTGCTTGTCGTGCTAAATATTCTTGCAACTCACCGCCTCGAAAGTTTACATCATATTAATTGATGTTCTTGTTTCAAAGAGGGCAACGACGCGTAACCAAATTTGACAAAAAGTTTATTTTTCTTCTTTAACGGTTTTCCAGAAGACGCTTAATAATTTTTCTTGCTCTTGCTGCCTAAAAACTTTTTCAATGGTTATATCCTTTGTTACAATATATTTTTGAAAATATTGCTTCAACTAACAAATATCTCTTCCTGTCAGCTTAGAAATTTAAGATTAAAACATGTCTACAAATCTTAATCTTCTTTTTTATTTTTAGAATAGCCCACATTATACGAAGTTATACGAAGCACACATTATACGAAGACAAATACCTTTGGCAAAAATCTAAACGGCCGGCAAATTAACCAGGGCAGTGTGTCTTTTATTCATCGTAATAAAGATTTTATGCCATAAATGAGATGAAATTGGTTGTGATGAAATGAATGTCACAGTGAATAGCTGAATTATTTCAATGCGGATTCGAGAGTTGACCTTGAAAATTGAGAAGATGCATCACTTTTGATGCAGACTATGAAGGATACCAAGTTCTATAGAAGAAGGGTTACTGTACAAACATATGAAATTTAAATGTCCTATGCCAGTTTATAAACAAACTAGCATAGGACATTTATAAATAAACTATGTCTACTTTTGCATTCTTTCGGAATAACGTTCATTTGTACCTGTGTGTGTATGTGTATATATGTATGTATGTATATTTGTGTATATATATAATGTGTGTACCTGTGTGTGTATGCACATGTGAGTGTGTACGTATGCATATGTGTGTATGTGTGCGTGCGTGTGTGTGTGTATGGGTGTACTTGTGTGTTTTGTTCTTTTGATTGTTTAAATTCTTCCTCACTGGAAGAAGCTGGCTCCTAACCAACACGCCAAGTTCCATCGTTGGAATGTACGTATGTATGTATGTATGTATGTATGTATGTATGTATGTATGCCTGCCTGCCTGTCTGTCTGTCTGTATGTATGTATGCATACAAGTATGTATGTATATATGTTTTAACCTGCGTCGATTTGCTGCCAATTCAAAAGTTTTCCATTCTCTTATTCGTAACCTCCTTTATATAGTTGACTGTCACTCAGAAAGCGGATGATATGCAAATACTTCTGAAGCATATTTCTGCTTCTTCCAAAGCATTTGTACTTGGAATTAGCCTGCATAATATTGTTGTAATGTTGAAGCCTGCACCAGGAAACTTATATGTGGAACCAGCTATCTTGGTTGAAGGAACACTATCGAAAGTGGTAGACAAATTTGCCTACCTGGGCAGTCCACTTAGCCGTTCTTGCTTCCTGGTTGATGAAATATCTTTCATGGTGCAGATAGCACCTGATTCCATCAGGTTTCTTGTCTGGTCCCAACATAGCGAACACAAATTGCTGTGTACCGTGCATTTGTACAGACATCGCTCCTTTACTCATGCGAAACATGGACCATTTACGAGCCTCGTGTAAAAGTCCTTGAACGCTTCAATCAGAATGTTGGTTGGACCTTAAAAACTCCAGATGCACAGGTCCTGAGGAATGCCGATATCCTGAGTATTGAGATACAAACGCCGGTTACGTTGGCCTGGACATACATATATGGATCTAGATTGCAAGATCGTATGTCAAATACAAGTTATTCAAATATGGTTCCACAAGTGCATGTGTATTACGAGTTGTGGGCGCATTATATATATCAAGTTATATATGGTCTGGATTGTAAAACGTAAATGTGTGTTTATCTGAGTGTAGGCATCTGGGTAATTGTCCAGTGAAATTATTTATTATGCGCTCCTTTATTAATATTAACAGTCGACAACTGAGGAAGGGTTATACTTCTTTTCGCATTTTGTCCCGTAATTATCTCCATTATGTGTTTACGTATTTTTCACTCGTCCCCTGTACTTGATGTATATTAAATATATATATATATATATATACATATATATATA
>NC_068983.1:132657554-132657931 GCF_001194135.2 Octopus bimaculoides | reverse complement strand
TATATAAACAATATATGAGTATATGCATATATATGCACATGTATGTATATACGTTCATCTACATGTACATATAGATACATAACTGGGTACATGACGTAGCAAAAGAACAAGGACAAAATGGTAAACAATGTGCAACAAACAAGCAGGCGGACGGAAAACAAGACAGGAAAACGAAACGGTGAAATAAACAAACAAAAAGGCTGTACAGACGTGAAGTGTGTATGTCTTGAACGCTGTGAAGCACGTACAGGAGGGGCAAAGAAGTACGTGCGAGCTTGGTGATTCCAAGAATGAAAAGAAATAGCAGCCGGACACACGTGACCAAGGCTGTGTGAAGAGAAAGAGTAGCAGAGGGAAAATGATGGGAGGAAGTAGAA
>NC_068983.1:132655394-132656892 GCF_001194135.2 Octopus bimaculoides | reverse complement strand
ATATATATATATATATATAATATACATCAAGCACAGGACGAGTGAAAAATACGTGATCACACGTGAGATAGTGAGATAAGTAGAAGACAAAATATCAAAAGAAGTCTAACACCTCCTCAGTTGTCGACTGTTAATTACTCCCTATTACGAGCTTTCAACGACGAGATACAATACCTTCATAAAACAGCAGTATCTAGAAAATTCCTCCCAACACTTAGCTATGATGTTCCTCCACCACCTCTGCTCGTGATCAGAGATGCACATATTGTCAATCACTAAGGGACATGCTCTATTTCTATTTCACTTTTCAGAGATCTCGATTGTACTTGCGATTAATTGTGCAAGATCAGACGGTAACTTGTTGACAAGGATCTCACAGGATCTCTTTCCAGGATATTATCATTCAAGTATCAATCACAGATATTATCATTCAAGTATCAATCACAAAATCGTCGCTGTCTCCTATGAAAGCAGTTTTCTGAGCCCTCTGCTCTCATTTCAATCCCAATTTCTACAAATTTCTCAAACGCGTTTCATAATATTTCTAATGTCCATACAACTACTGGGATGACAGTTACTTCATTGTCCACATTCGTGCAATCTAATCTCTTACACATATATACAATTTCATAATATCTCTTATTTACACACGTATTATGCAAGAACTGTGCTTCGAAGAGTATTGTTAACGTTATTGAAAATTATTGAAACGAGCAACTAAAATGCAGTTGTTGACATGAGTGCCAAGTATCAGACTATTTTAATCTAAGAGTACTGTAAGGCAGAACTATAATACAGTTAATAAAGTGTGTAAAACGATGGCTTCTCAACTAGTAATTGAATGAAGTGTAATATTTACAAGTGGAGATTTGAAGCAATATTCTTGCCCAATATTAACTGTGTGTCGAATAGTCTCTCAATAAAACTTTTTGAAGTATATGAAATAAGTCTAAAAAGAATTAAAACGTATTACATATAAGTCTGCGTTTACAGTGTTGAAATGAAGTATGCCTGTGCTTTCATCCATATGATGTTGGCTAAGGACGACTGGGACATTTATAATAATAACGTCATGAGGTTTTGTGGAAACATATCTATGATTCAGTGATATAAATTATTCTGTTTGTTAATATTTACTTAGCAAACATTTCATTTTCTCTATTTCGTGCGTTAATATAAGCTGCTTGCATATTTCTGACTACTATTTCGGCTCTGTCCGAGCACGTATTGTATAATGACGTAGACTGCTTTTATAAATTGCACGTATAAAATGCATTTAGTGTGACATCATTAATTAATTAATTAATTACCAAATATATAGACATATGTTACAGATGAAATAAAGCTACACTAAATTCATGGCCATGCCCATTTCTCTCAATATATGTGCGTGGCTGTTTGTAAGTATATATATGTGTGTATATATATATATATATATATATATATATATATGTGTGTGTGTGTGTGTGTGTGTGTGTGTGTGTGTGTGTGTGTGTGT
>NC_068983.1:132648230-132651564 GCF_001194135.2 Octopus bimaculoides | reverse complement strand
TCTTGCTATTATGAAACTTTTTCAGACAGAACTCCTCGTTCCTCCTTGTGTTAGCGACGCCTCATGTGTATTCAAACAACGCACCATTCACAAAGAATGTGAGCATAACAGATTGTATTTTTTCTCTACGCCGTCTGAGCTAAAATCTTTAGCAGGTTGCTTATATTCATTTTCCATTCTCTTTTTATTTCTAAATAGGGAAAACTATAACCGAAAGTTTTCTACTCCTAACAACTGCGCGTTTTCGAGTTAAAGTAAGTTACGATTTGAGAAATATTTGAAAGCTATCAAAAGCAGGTTGAGCAACAACATCGAATATGGCGACGCCTTTATGATGATGATTTTCATGTTAAAGATACTCCATAATATCTTTGGTGAATAGAATAGAAGATAGTAAGATGTTTATGGCAAACCAAATTTACTCAAAGTTATAACCCTTGGGTCAGGTTCCTAAAGCTTTACGGAAATGCTTGAATAACATTACTCTGCATATTCCTTTATATATAAATATAAATATGGCATAAAAGCAGAAACCATAGTCTGGTGACGTCAATTAGAAGGGTAAACGCAATCTTATTTTGTGTTAGTTCTCATTGGTGATCTTCGGTGAATGTATTGAATTTCATGTAACATTAATAATTCCTTTTAAGTCTAACATGCGTTCAATGAAAATCACCCAGCTGGTCGCCTTGTGTATTACATATTTGATCATATTTCTAGAACTAAGATGCAAATATGAATGACATGTATTTGACATGTACTGAAGCGGCCTTATGTGTTTCGTATAGACGGATGGGCAGTCGCTATGAAACTATTCTAGATATTAAAAAAAGTAGAGGGATAGAAGCTTTCCAGGAAACTGAGATCTAACCCGAAGGCTTACAACACGTTAGATTAGATTGAATGTGCGAGAGAGTCGGGTGGTTATGACTTAAGTACCCAAGGACTTAAGTACTTAAATCTTTTCACCTTAAGTACCTAAGAACTAAAACTCCCCTTCTAAGGAGATTTCGACATAAATTCTATCTACCTGAAATGACACATAACACTTAAATAAACTCGAGTCTGTAATAGAAGATATTTGATTGACGTGTCACACGAAAGAATCGAATCGTAAATGAGGTTGATATGGAGTAAATTTTTTTAATCATACAGGTATGCATGTGTCTGCAGATCAAAATAGCTACATAATCAACAGTTAGGGAAGCTTGTATTATCGATATATTTTATATAGTTCAACCATAAAAATTTTCACTCACTAAAGTGCTAAGCTCAAAGTATTTATAAGTTACCTCCCAGACTTTATTTTCAGATTATTTAGAAACCATCTGATAGACAGAAAACTTGAATTATGTGAACAGACTTTGAATACTATTTGTTCTAGTTATATATTAACGTATCGATCTTCTCAAATCACATCTGGTTATTGAACAAATCCATCCTGGAGCTAATTCTAAAATTTATAAGTTCACAGTTGCTAAGGCGTTGGAATTCTTACGTCTTGTGAAAAAAAACCGTCGCCATAATCCATCACTCATGTACACAGGCGTGGAAATACTTGTTTCAGTTTAAATATTCACGAATCTCTTTTTGGTGTGGGATGGTCTTTTTCAGCATTTTCCCAAGGAGAGTGAAAGAAAAATTTCTAGTTCAAAATGCAGCCTCTACGCATTACGTGACACGTTAGAAATATCAGCTAAATTTCCCTCAGATGACAACTTGGCGTCTTATGAAGGAATACCGTTGTAAAAAATAACATTGGGCGAAGAAAAAAGAATGAAAAGATATGGTTTGTTTAGGAGTTGAATGCCTTTTATCATGTACTGCTCAATCAATGCTGACTTCAGAAAAAGAGAAAAATAAAAGAGAAAAGAATCGAGATAGAAAAGATGAAATATCTAGAATAACCTTCTTTTAGTATATTTATCTTCTAAACGAAACCATATAATATTTACGAGACAAAGCGCGAACAAATACACTAACAATAATAGCAGTCTCTATAATATTCTACGATTATTGATCGCGATAAAATAGCCAGAATCTCAAAATAAACAAAATGATGAAATACAAGACGATATACGACCAGAAGCGTATTTTGACGCTTTCTTTGTCGTTTATAGGAACGATGCTATGTAACTGATTCGATACTGAACACAACAGAAATTTAAAATGGACTTTATTATGAAGGTCACTTTGTGTGTGTGCATGTGTGTGCATGTGACTGTATGTTGGTGTGTGCGCGCGGGTATATGTCTGAGTGTGTGTGTATGTGCGTGTGTATAAATATATATATATATATATATATATATATATATATATATACATATATATATAGCTTCATCTTACAATCGGAAAGTCTTATGCATAAATTTTAATCCCCTCCTTTCACAGGAATATTTTTAAGTCAACATAATGCATCTACATGTATAAATATTTTGTGTCACTATATATAGATTCATTATTAATAATTCCTTTTTGTAGTAGGTTACAAGAGCACCTAGATACAGGCAAATACGCAGCATAAATACGACTGCAAACACTATACACTAACATACCTTCACCCATACTGCATACAGGAATTCAACTGAGATAGAATTTGAAGTATATTTGTCTCGGTTGCTTGTACAAATCTATATTCGGTCAGTTGTTATGCCTCTGTTGCTAAAGTAAGTTGGTTGGTGACGACATAAGAAAATAGGTGCAGACGTATTGAAGGTGCCATGTACCGTGGTTGCAGTTGAGGTTGGAGATGTGTTTAACGTCTGAAGCAACAATGATGTAAAAGCAGTGATAATATTAGCCAGTGCTAATGTTCCGCTGTTTAGTGGAGGTTTTATAAAAGCTGGTGCATCAGATCTGAACGGTAGTTACCTTACCTTCTATATATAAAGTAAAATATGACTTTACTTTCATGGCTGGATGAATAAAATCCAACCCCATATTATCTTACACGCGCGCGCGCACACACACACAGGGCACACACACACGCACACAAACACACACAACAAAGGTATATACATATATTCTAAATGAAACTATGAAACCATAAAATGTTTAAGCGACAAACCGCGAACAAACACCAGCGATAATAGCAGTCACTCTCTCTCCCTCTCTCTCTCTCTCTCTCTCTCTCTTTTGTGTTTGTGTGTGTGTATATATATATATATATATATACGTACACACACAAACACAGAAGTATACATGTATATATATATATACGTACACACACAAACACAGAAGTATACATGTATATATATATATATACGTACACACACAAACACAGAAGTATACATGTATATACATAGATACATATATATATACATAGATATACTTA
>NC_068983.1:132643783-132647960 GCF_001194135.2 Octopus bimaculoides | reverse complement strand
ATATATATATATATATATATATATATATATACACATATATATAAATATATATACATACATATATGTGCTTATATATTTTTGCAGGTGTATATATGTATATATATATGTATGCATATATACATGCATGTGTGTACATATATATTTTCGCATGTTTGTAGGTATGTATATACATACATGCACTCACACATATATGCATATTTAATTTTCATACAAATCGTGGCAGTGAACAGCTAGTTGATGTACGGCAAAATATATTGACAGCTTAATGTATGCGATGATATAAAAATAAAGTAAAGGTGAATATTAAAGTATGACTGAACGTGTCTTCAACATTTGTATTACGTCCTTACCGTAGTTCATTCAATTTTAATTAAAGAACCTAGAGACCAATGATGATAATTTGAGGAAATGTGGAAATGTGTGAGTATATATATATATATATATATATGTGTGTGTGTGTGTGTGTATGTATGTATGTATGTATGTATTCATATATATGCTCATGTATGTGTGCATGTATGTATACATAATGTGAGTGGCTGTTGTAATGTTTTTGTTCCTCTTCCAGAGTCTGTTAGGAACAGATAACAATATCTCACTGTATTTAATAGTGTTGATGACGTTCTTTTAATTACCATTAACTCTTGTGTGAATCCATAATCAACACTGTGTATATAGATATTTATGTATAAATATATACATATCAAATATATTCACAAGTGTGTGTTTCTGTCTGTGTGTGTGTGTGTGTGTGTGTTTGTGTGTGCGCGCGTAGGTGTGTGTTTTCGTAGGTGTGTGTGTGTGTGTGTGTGTGTGTGTGTGTGTGTGTGTGTGTGTGTCTGTGTGTGTCCGTACATATCTGTAAACGTATATATATAATTGGTCGCTTTAGCAGGTATAAGCAAAGCTACATCGGATTAAAAATGTGTGATAGAAACTCAAATACATCCATTCACACAAATGCACCTACACACACACGTTACCACGCACCTATTTGGAAGGATATGTGATTGTTGCCGCTTTTATGGCGTAACACGTTTCTACAGCTGCCTTCTGGTTTTCAGGTAATCAGAATGTCTTTTTTTAAAGTCATGTCGGATTTTGGTAAAATTTTTGATTCTTAAGGGTATCATCGTATCTCATTTACATTTGTTACCAGTTTATACTTAGTAATTAGTAATTAGTCTGCGCTCTTTTTAGACAGAGATAATTTTAGTAAAAACAACAATGATCAAGAATAAATCTTTTATTATTCATATTATACGTATATTATAACGTTGTTATTCGCATACAGACCACAAGATATATACATACCTACACATACACGCACACACATATATTTATACACACACACACACACACACACACACACGCATATAAATATCAATAATAATAAAAGGGTAAAATTAATTAATTAATTAATTAATCAATAAATTAATTAATAATTAATAATTTTACCAAGTAGTTCAGTACGTTAAAATAACCTTTTCAGGTAAAATTATACAAATCTTCTATAATTATAAACATAATTATAATCAGAGGTCAGCTTATTGTTTCGCCATGCACCGAATTTAGAAATGGGAGTTCAAAAGCCTTTTCTGCTACCATAAAGATCTCCCAGACAGTAACACACATTTTTACGTAGGCAAAAAAAAAAAATATATATATATAACGAATCCATATTACTCAGATTAGCTAAATACACGTTTCGAGTAAAAAAAAAAAAGTATGTTACTGTCTGGGAGATCTTTATGGTAGCAGAAAAGGCATTTTAACTCCTATTTCTAAATTCGGTGGGTAGCGAAGCAATTAGTTCACCCCTGATTATAATTATGCTTATAATTACAGAATATTTGTATACTGCTACTCATACTACTACTGCTACTTCTACTTGGTACCACTCCCTCAATTGCTACCAATCTTTATAACTTGGCTTTAACTTTTCTACTTAAACATCCCAATCTGCTCAAAATTTCGCCATTCAATAGCCATTCTTAAATTGTTCTGTTTGTTATCTCCAGCATTGGCTCAGACGAAGGTAACATTAATTTTCTTATGTCTTTCAATTTACCTTCATTGAATAACAGACGAATTGAGTAAACCTAAATATAATGACTACTGGATACAGGTGTAGGCAAAATTTGCTATAGTAAAGGAATCATATGAAATGACCATTATTTTAACTTGATTATACACACACACACACGCGCGCGCGCGCGCGCGCGTATGTATATGTGTGTGCTTTTATTCGTGTCTGAATGTGTGTGTGTATGTGTGTGTACAAATATATAAATGACGTATATGAGAGATTTAATATTTAAATTTTATAAAGCCTCAGTGAGGTTAAATAATAATTAAATTGCAACACGCCCTGTTTATATTCTTGTTCTGTGGGAAAATGGATGGCTTCTACTCATGAAACGTTTGATACCTTGTAGAATCTTAGAGGAGATGTACACCTCTTCACTATTCAATCAGAAACAAATATGCTTATAAATCATATATGACTCAAGCTAACACATTGATAGGTAGCATAATTCACATATCTGCGCTTCTGACGGATGGTTATAAATTTAACAATGTCTATTCATGTGCAACGTAGCGTATGTAAGAGGGACTCAATTAGAAGTAATATGAAGCTTAATTGGGACGAAAATATTGATGTGTAGATTAATGAAGTACATCCTTCTGACGAACTAGCTGACTGGTCGTTGAACGTGTCGCCAGAGTACTCTTCAATAAAATTAAAAGTGAGTTTGAAGAAACTTTGCCCATCAATACTCGGGCACGAGCTTATTGTTCCAGCAGCCGACTCTACCAGGGTTCGCTTCCGCGACTTCCACCCGCGCCTCGAGGCCATAGTATTAGACCGGGCATCGGATAGTCGCTCTGCCGGAGATTAAACAACTTAAAGTTTGAGGTCCAATAAGGCTTGCACAATACGTCACAGACCCTCTCCACCCTAGTGACATGACACTGACACAATCCAGAGCATGATATCTCGAGCCAATATGGGTCACAGGATCAGAAATGTGGAAGCGCCATGATCTGATGCACAAGCAAAAGATCCCCAAAAGTTTTCAATGCCATTCCTTGTATATCAGGTTTACATCAGAATAACATTTTCCCAAAGATATGCTTTAACAAAAGATAAGGGGTGCATAATTTCCGGTGGCATTCCACCATACCGGACACCAGAGTTTCTGACAGGCCGTGCTGTTGCTAGATAGATGCAGAACCTACACTCAGTTCAACTATTCTTTTCACACATCTTGTTCATAGATCTCCTGTGTTTCTGGCAATCCATCTTACGCGCAAAGACTGGTGGGCACTGGTTTAGTCTCTACCGATCCGACCATGCAACACGTTGTTCTGGATGCTATGTTACCAGTGACATTCATGAGAGAACTAACAAGTGACCCGGCACTGAAAATATAATAATCCTAGTTTCAGAATCTTTCCCCTCTACCAATTCAGAGACGATACATCCTACAGCCCAAGAATAAGTAAAGAATCTCTCTTCATCACACAATACAGACCCCTTCTGAACGCATCTACAACGAATGACATATCTACCACGACCTTAGAATAAAACACACACAAATATTAAAAATGATAAACTCCAAATAGATACGCATGAATTTATAAAAAAATAAAAAAAATATTTAAAAAAAAACAACCCCAATCACTACTCACAAGACTAGTTACTATCACACTATCCTGCATTCTATTATTACTATTTCTCTTTCTCTGCCCATCCCTCATCTTTCCATCATCTTCTTCCTTTCCACCACCTCCTCCTTTACTTTAGTACTACTACTGCTGTCTAGAATAACACCCACGCAAACATTATAAACAATACAGATCACTGCGTCCATCAACAGGTCAATGTCAGAACACCCAACCAATTAACACTGTTACTATCATAGCAGTCCTTCTTCGAACCCACAAGAGTTAACAAGTGAAACAGAGACAGGCAGGAACAAGAAAAATGCCGCTGTTACTTGAATACTATACAAATATGTTTTTAAAAAAGCTTTTTTTTTTAATTTACCAAAATTTCATTTTTCAATAATTTTCCAAAAATTTATTATTCATATTTACTGTTGAAAAGATCTCAAGGATCGAAACCGGTTCCGTAATGTTCTTTATAAAAGTACTTTTGCATTTTCTACTT
>NC_068983.1:132637406-132643773 GCF_001194135.2 Octopus bimaculoides | reverse complement strand
ATATATATATATATATATATATATATATATATATATATATACACCTTTGTGTGTGTGTGTGTGTGTGTGTATGAAGGCACATGGCTTAGTGATTATGGTATTGTAAACATGTGTTCCACTCAAAGTCCCGTGATTTTGGTTTCGAATCATGGACCGAGTGAGGTATTGTGTTCTTGAAAACATACTCCCTTCCACGCTACTCCAGTTTACTCAGCCGGCATGAATGAGTGTTCATCTGACTGTCCGGCGTCTTGCCCAAGGGAGAATATACACATCACAGAATTCGGGAATCTGGTTTTATTAGCTTATGCCTCTGGAAGGACCTCTCATACTTTTCTAAAGAAATATACATACATTCACATATATGTGCATGTGCTACACAAATTCCTCCCGCCTACATCCTTGTATCTGATCTTTAGTTCAATATGCTTGAATGCACAGACACAAAAACATATGGACAAAAGACATCCCATCCATCAACTAACAGCAAACATCCTTGAAACATCCTTGAAACATCCTGAAAATGGCAAACATCCTTGGCAAAGCAGGAAAAAATTATCTGCCCCTCGATCATCTACACTCAAACATAGTAAATATATATTCCTCTCTTATGGGAATTATATATTTTTTCATAATTTCATGGAGAGTGTTCCAAATTCTTTTAGTTTCACTATGCTTTCATTCCATGGATTGAAGCAATCATCGAGGTAACATTTCCAGGTTGCTTGTATGTGTTTGAAGAATAAGTTTCCACATTTTCGTTGTGACCTTTGGTGCACCAAATCTCTAAAGACCCCATAATTAGATATGCAATTGAGAAGATTTGTTTTCGCCCTGTCGCTGTCGAAGTTTTTATTGAAAAAGTTGTCATTTAACATACAATTCTTGTTCTTAACAATAAATTTTGCCTTTATATCACGTCATATTTATGCACAAATCAGTTCACTTGTATAATTATTCAACCAGAATTTAATGGTCTCAATTCCTAAGTTGTGTGATTGTGTTCGGAGGTTGGTTTTCCTTATTTAAGTTATTCTTTTTGACACTTTTGAGGTCCTTGAGGAATGGCTTGGGAAGGATATCTGAAATTTACTCGGACAGTAAGCTTCACATGCTTGACTAGCTATTATTGGTGATAATTTCAGATCATTTCGCGAAGAGACAATGCTGTACGGGATAATGGTTCCTCGGCATAATTCATTGCATAGTTAACTTACTTTCGTTAACTTTTAGTATTTAGAGTTTCGATTACAGCTAAATGTGATATAGACATATTCATTCTCGCTTACTCCTTCACGTAAAAAAAAAAAATGTGAGCTCCTAGAAAGAGCGATTTAACTTCAATTTTATTTCATTATATATTCCCTTTTATTTCAGTATATCTATATTGTCTTTTTAAGCGACTGAAATTGGTAGTATATTTTAATTGTATGCATGACAGCATCATACTCAGACAAAACATAAATAATGACAGACAGACATGATGATTAATGACATATATAATTTTAAAAAGTATATTTAAAAAAATCTAAATCACTGGAGTCTTCATTCGTCGAAACTAAAATTAGATTCATATCTATAATTAGTAATACACTCCTTTGTTGTTTTCTAAAATAGCTCAGTCGTGTTATTAGTGGGTTTGTAGTGGCACTCGTTTAGTTGCTTGTTAGTTTTCGATTGATGCACAAGAAATATAGATTGTTACAACTTAACACTAAAATATTGTAAATCCCATATTAGAATGTACAGTTATGCATAGAATACTGGACATCTCGATATTGAGAGGATGTAGGTTTCTATTCAGTGTTAGGAAGCCTTCAAGTCTGCAAATATCAATATTGTTGAGTTGCACCTCAACAATATTGATATTTGCAGACTTGAAGGCTTCCTAACACTGAATAGAAACCTACATCCTCTCAATATCGAGATTACACCAGTAATTCAATCTTTAAGAGTACACACACACATCCACCCCCTCCACAAATCCCCCCACACATCCTCCACACACATACCATAAACATGCACATATATACACATATACACGTAAACACAGGCAGATATAACCATACTACACACATGTACTCACACATACACACACCCATGCACCTACCAGAGCACGCACATTTGGTTATATTTTTTCCGCTTCTGTTTTTATAATTTCAATTATTATTATAGAAAAGGGTTCTATTTTCAATCACCATATTCTGAAAATCTCTTATTTTCAGATTTTTATTTTCTGTTTTTTTTTTCTCCATTTATATGAGATATCTGAAAATTAATATATCGATTAGGTTAGCATTTTCCTGATGATGTTTCATATTAGCGTCAAGGCTATATATCGTAATTTCAATGTCCAAGTGAAACAGCATTTCTCAGAGTGTAATCATATTGACTTTATGTATAGATTCCAAATTAGTGGCATTCTTTGTAACTTATGAAGCCCCTCACTCCTTCATGTATAGAATTTCTTTTGTCTAAAGCTTGGTATCTATTACAGCAGTTATTCGCTTTCTTTATAACCATATATTCTATAGTTTTATTTTGAATTCTACAGCAGGGTGTATACTTTGCAGTTTCTGGCATGCGGGCTTTTGCTTTGTGATATAAAATAGATATTATGTTTCAGCTTCTACTTTTCGAGTCTCAAGTTGTTTTTCAGTATCCAAAACCACTTGGTCGATAGACATGTAGGAGCCTTTCTTGGCCACATATTAGCTTAGCAGCCGTATTCTTAATCTAATCACTAGCTTGTAGATTCCTTAGTATTTCCTCTTCATCTTCCATATGAAAATATGATAGAAAGGTCTCTACAACATAGTTGCTTCTCCGAAGATTTAAAAGTCTTCGTTTGGTCACTTTTTGGCACCCATTATATTTGCCTGCCTTTATGTTATAGTCTTATATGGGATATTCCAAAATACCTTTCTAATAGCCTAAGGTCTACATCAATACGTGTTGAGGATAAAAATGATAGATTGTCTTCTGATATATTATATTATTGATGTTGATTTCATTTCTCACCTTGATAATTTATTCAGAATCTAGTATAAATGTTATTAAAATCACTTATTAGAAAACTGTTTATGTTAACTACTATTATTACAACGATATCATTACCTTATCTTCATTGTTACTAATTTTGCCTCTTCGTCATCGTTGTTGATTTTGTTATTGCTACCATAGTTTTCTATGGTAGCGTTTTCCAGAGTACGGTTTTCAAAGTTTAGTTTTTGTATTTTTCTTACGGGTTGCTCTATGAGTACGAAATGCTTTGGTGCATTTTATTAATTTTATTGATTTCGTAGATTTCGAAGACGATCTATTTTACCAGGTATAGAGGAGAAAGTTCACTTAAATATAGTTTTTAACTGTTTGCCTATTTTAGTAATCTAATTTAACAACAAACGTGACAACTAGTGTATATGCAAGGTACAAACTTGATAGCTGCAAGTGCGTTCTCCTCAATTTTTTGAAACAAATAAAATTATTTAAGAACAGAAAATCAGAAATAAAACTTATTCAACTACGGTAGTAGTTGAATAATATTCTTAAGGCAGCGATATATTCACACGCAACATCTTTCAGACCTTGTTACTAATTAACCAAATCAAAAATTGTTAACAGTTTTGAATAAGACCGTTCCCAAGCTACATTTTGGCATACGAAAAATTGAGATTTGGTCCAGTAGGATTTACCTCAAAATTTGTAGCAACGTTATAGGAGAGTATGTAACGCTACCAATCAAGTTTACATTATTTTTTTTTATTTTAGAAGCAAAATGTATTTATCCTAGCTTCAATGACAGCAGAAAGCATGAAGAATTTCATAGTTATGGCCCCATGCAACAAAAATTCGAATCCAGACAGTTATGAGGTAAAATATCATGAAAAAAAAAATAAGGCAAAACATTGGATTTAAGGTCAATTTACTCTTTTACTTGTTTCAGTCATTTGACTGCGGCCATGCTTGAGCACCGCCTTTAATCGAGCAAATCGACCCCAGGACTTATTCTTTGGAAGCCTAGTACTTATTCTATCGATCTCTTTTGCTGAACCGCTAATGTTACGGGGACGTAAACACACCAGCATCGGTTGTCAAGCGATGTTGGGGGGACAAACTCAGACACAGAAACACATACACACACATACATATATATATATATACATATACACGACGGGCTTCTTTCAGTTTCCGTCTACCAAATCCACTCACAAGGCTTTGGCTATAGTGGAAGACACTTGCCAAAGGTGCCACTGCAGTGGGACTGAACCCAGAACCATGTGGTTGCTAAGCAAGCTACTTACCACACAGCCACTCAAAAGCAAACTATATTCTAATTAAGTTTAAATGATAGAGCTCAATTTGACTAATTTGATGTTATCAATCTCATGCAATGAAGTTTTCAAAGAAAGAAGTTATGAGTGTTTGTTTTTCAATTTGGGAGTGATAATATAGTTCTATATTTTTTTATGAATATGGGTCCATAGGGAGACTTTTAATATATGTTACCAGCATCATTGAGGTAAGGAAAAAATTATCAAAAGCACCGCTAATTGACACATTTGATACATTATTAGTTATCATAATAGCATAACCTGGAAAAAACATGGATTACATGGAAAAAATACAAGCAAGAGAAATAATATTCTTAAGATTATAAACCTGGGAAAGTTCAGGACAAGTTATTACATCTGGTAAAATATAGAAGAAGAAAATATTGCCACTGAGGATAAAATAGGTACCGGTAGATTAAATAGGTACCAGTTAATCACTAAAGTCGTTGTAATCGACTTAACCCCTCTCTCGAGGGGGTAAATGTAGACTTCCGTACTACAACCCTATACAAGCTAGCTGTGACCAAAGAAAATAACTTGTAGGAAATAGGATCTTGCTAGTGTTATCACCTACAGATGAATATTGATTTCAAATTTTGGCACGAGGCCAATAAGTTCGGCGGATAGGGTAAGTCGGTTACATCGACCCCCAGTGGTCAACTGTTGCTTATTTTATCTACCCTTAAGGTATGAAATCCAAATTCTACCTTGGCGGATTTGAACTCAGAACGTGAAGACGTAAGCAATACCGCGAAATATTTTGACTACAACGGTAACGTTCTTCCAGCTCGCCGCCTCATCTATAGATAAATATTAAGTATATATCGGGTTCCTAACAAAGAAAAGTTTTGCCTCCTTGCTTAATTAATGATAAATGTTACACATCTCTCAACAAAAACGTTTTCAGTTTGTCCTCGAGGAAACGATGTATGCTAGGCAGTGCTGCTGCCTTATATAGCTGCGATAATACTTATATCATGAAACATGGGGATGACACAAAACGAGCGTTGCTACAAGATACATAGTAGGTGAGGTACGAAAGTTTTGATAACCCTCCCTGAAACTGAAAATTTTTGGAACCATACTTACTTGTGAGGGCAGGGACAAAACGCAATATTACGAGTGATGTTGATTCGAACGCGCATCTCTTACACATGAGCCAGTAAAATATACTTGATATCATTCTGATACTGTGGAGAAAAACAAGTTTAGCAATGAAGTACTCTAGCATATGTTTATTTTTTCAGTACACTGCCAGTAATACTACAGGTTAGAGCTGCAAGAGTAGCGTCAGAAATGTCAGGAACCGAGACCAGCCTCTTCCTTTGCTTCGACAAAAAAATGTAACCTTGTGAGGATGAGAAGAGGGACAATAAGTAAGCTTTCCTCTTTCTGTGGGACAGTGGGAGAAAAGTAACATGAATAGATAAACAGCTGCATAATATAATCTATTGAAATTAAATGGAACCTAAACGCAACTCATGCGATGGAGAGCACATTTCCATTTGGAACAGCATATAGGTAACAGTTCTTCAGGTAGGAAACAAAGAACTGAGGAACGAATTCACAGAACATCAGGAATAAGGAAGCAAAACATAATGTAAGATTAGATGTCAAAAGTGGAGCAAGCAATTGATAGATTATTACTAAGAGCCAATATGGTGATTCTTACATGCGGAGACTCCTGGCCTGATCACGGGCATATTGTATGCGATAAATCAGGGTGCCCTGATGAAATCTCATTGGAAGGTACTCATCCTTGTGTGGATTAGCAACCACAAGTTTTGTTCTCTGTACACTTATTTGTTTACATGTATTCACTATACATAAATACATAGTCTAATCCACTAATGTTTATATTAGTAACAATTAACGATGAAAAGCCGTACTCTGCCACTCGGTTTTGTACAGTATCATATTTGTATAGTGAAATGCACATGCCTTGATAAAACATCCAATACAAGGCTCTTTTTGCCCTTTCCTGCCTCTGTCTTCCTGAGTATATATATATATATATATATATATATATATAT
>NC_068983.1:132636461-132637162 GCF_001194135.2 Octopus bimaculoides | reverse complement strand
GTATATGTATATATATATATATATATATGTATGTATGTGTGTGTGTGTGTTTATGTGTCTGTGTTTGTCCCTCCAACATCGCTTGACAACCGATGCTGGTGTGTTTACGTCCCCGTAACTTAGCGGTTCGGGAAAAGAGATCGATAGAATAAGTACCAGGCTTACAAAGAATAAGTCATGGGGTCGATTTGCTCGACTAAAGATGGTGCTCCAGCATGGCCACAGTCAAATGACTGAAACAAGTAAAAGAGTAAAAGAGTAATATATATTGCTTCACCACACACTGCTAAAATACGACTCCCCAAAGCAGTAATACTCGCAAACTACAAAGGCAAAAAAAGGAAAAAATAACGAATCTACCTGATTGTTTGGGTAAATATATTTTTACACATCATCGATCTAGAAACGCGCGTCCAAAATTAATCAAGGTCGAGTAGATTCGTTATATTTCCCTTTCTTGCCACTATAGTTTGCGAGTATTACTGTTTTTGGGAGTCGTATTTTAGTAGAGAAAGAATAGTTTTGGCTGCTATTTCTAATTTTCGGTGTGTGGTGAAGCAATACTTGCTGAACCCTAAATTTTAAATCGTGTTTAAATATTTACCGATAATGGTTTTTAACACACCGAACTACTTGGTAGAATTACTAATTATCGATTAATTATTAATTTTTACCCTATGTCTGTATCAGTTTATATATAT
>NC_068983.1:132634927-132636223 GCF_001194135.2 Octopus bimaculoides | reverse complement strand
ATAATACAAATGATATATGAGCATATGCATGTATACATACATATATGTACATACTTACATCTACATGTATATATAGATGCATATCCAAGTACACGACGTCAAAAAACGTTGACAAAAAAGGAACGGGAACATAAACAAAGCACAAAAAAACGACTTTTTTACGGACAACAGAATGAACACATAGGAAAACAAACAATCTACTTATAGAACTTTTCCTTCATCAGCTGCCTTTATTCTAAACTAGGTGTTTCGAAGATGAGGAAGAATGAGTTCTTAGAATAGCTCTTCCCGCGGAGTGGATTAAACTGCTAAGCGGATGCTAGCATTCCAAAGTAGCAGACAAAAACCAAAGACAGGAAAACTTAAACAGTGGAAACAACGTTAAGGGCCATTAAGCCGAACGAGAGGAGAATACTGAACGCTGTGATGTGACGAACTTGAGCGGAGAGAGATAGTAGTTAGTCTTGCCTTTATGCTGGCCGAAGGGAGAAAGGAAGAGGTAACCACAGGTCACGTGTGATCAACGAGGAGTGGTAGAGAGAGGAAAAGGGAGGAAGTTGAACATAGGTGAGCGACGAGAGACAGGGAGGGAGAGTAAGAGAGAGAGAGAGAGAGATGTATAGCAGTGAGGGGGAGAAGCAAGGACAGCAGAAGGAAACAGAACGAGAGGGGGAGACATATGTATATATCATTGAAGATTTTGGGTTATAAATCATCACTATGATTCTCTACTTATTTCCGATTTTCCACACAATAGTCCTGTTCTGTTCTCTCCTGCTAGACAAACTGCCTATAAACGCCTGTTTCTTTCCTGTTTGTAAACGCTCTTTCATATGTATGTATTGTATTTTACTTTTAATTATTCTGTTTTTTTCCGTATAATATCCATTGATCTTTTTTGTTTGACATATAAACTTTACTTCACGCTCCGTAACACAGGCACTTCAATCCTATAATTTTCAAGCGCCCTGATTATGCTGTAATTGGGAATTCCCAATCTCTATGGTATTTATTGACACTACTTCCTAGTTATAAAAGAACCTGTATTTTTATAAGCTCTGTTTAACTATTCATTATTCAACCTTTGAAGAGAGACTTCAGAATATCTAAAATATAGCTTCTGTTTCTTTGTTGGGATCGCAATAATGATTTTGCATAAACACACACACGCACACACACACACACACATACACACACACACACACACACACACATATGCACACATGTATGTACACACACATACACACACATATATATACACACACATACACACATATATATATATAAATATATATA
>NC_068983.1:132633042-132634787 GCF_001194135.2 Octopus bimaculoides | reverse complement strand
TATATATATATTTATATATACATACATATATAAATATAAATATATATACACACACACACATATGCATATATACTTCCTTTTCGCTTTAATCTGGTTATATACGCAATATTGTCACAGAAGCACATATTTACAGCCCCCACTGCTCCATAATAATATTATTACGCACTTTCTGTAATAAGTACTTCTTATTTCAATGCAATGCAGAAAAAGTGAGTTTCAAGACGGTCGACTGATTTAATAGAAATAGCTGCCATACACTATGAAATTAGTCCGTGACTCAACTGAATGAGAGTACTCGTAGAAAGGAAAGTATTAAGAATAGATCTTTTCAATCAGAATCATTCCTACAGGTTCAATTTTTAATGCAGATTATCTTTGGATATGGAAAACTACGATAATCTTCATTTGCAGGGTATTATATTTCACTATTATGTGGCGAGCTGGCAGAAAATAATTAGTGGTATTTCGCCTCTCTTTTACGTTCTGAGTTCAAATTCGCCGAGGTCGACTTTAACTTTCATCATTTCGGGGTCAATAAATTAAGTACCAGTTGCGTACTAGAGTCGATCTAATCGACCGTGTCCCCACCAAAAAAATTTCGGACCTTGTGCCTAGAGCAGAAAAGAACACATTATTTACTTTAAACACATTAAGTTTTTTTATTGTGTCCGCTTCATACGATAACCTTGTGGCAAATAAGTCGCATATTATTATTATTATCATTATCATTATTGTTGTTATTGTTTTTGTTATTATTACTTGTATTATTATTATTATTATTATTATTATTATTATTATTATTATTAGTAGTAGTAGTAGTAGTAGTAGTAGAAGTAGTAGAATTAATAGTTGTAGTTTTATTATCATTGTTGTTAACATCATAGGCACCGTTGTTATAGTTGTGTCTATTGTAGAACCAGATACTATTTTATGTTCTTGAAATGCGTGTCTGAATGTCCTTCGATGATAAGAAATAGAATTTGTAATTACTACTTTTAGGTGTTGCTTTAAAACTGATTGTGGTTATCATTTATTCTCTGGCAGAATAATATTTCTATAGACATCTAAATGTAAATTGATTGCTCTCCTTCGAAGTCTCTAAGGCAGGAGGATGTTCCTGAAAAGTTTTCTACTGGTTCATTTTAATGATTGGTCATTGAGAAATGGCCATAGGACCTTATATAAATGAATGTAAAGAAATAAGAGGAACATTGGTTCAGAAAGACATTCTCCAACAACGAAAGGAATACATCTCGAGTGAGCTCACTGCAGCAGTTACAGTTTTATCAATTGCTAATTGAAAAATAGTCTTTCCATTTAATGGTCATTTTCATTTCAGTTTTAATGTTATCCCTCTATTATTCCCTATACTGCTAACACTGAATGTAAATACACCAATCCAATATTTTCTTGCCAACAATTTTTACGTTTTGATTTTCATAAGCTCCGAATGTTTTCGTTATATATGTTTAATCTCCACCAACTATTCTGCCTATATATATGTCTGTACACACCTAACGGAGGCCTCAGCAGATATTTTCAGATCCACAAAGATCAGAACTTATCTCCAGATCTTGGTAGTCCAAATCGGATATGCAATCTATGTGGGTGGTTTTTCTAAACATTATCTTGTTTAAAAAGCCACATCAGATGCCATGATGGTTCTAAGGTGTAAGTACAGGAGGTGGTCAAACGCTGCATAAGGAGTAGACAACCACCGTATGTATATATATATATATATATAT
>NC_068983.1:132628202-132632378 GCF_001194135.2 Octopus bimaculoides | reverse complement strand
TATATATATATATATATATATATATATCAAAATCAAAATCAAAATAAAGAATTTCAAAGTATTACTTTCTAGCTTAGCTTCAAGTCAGGTCTGCTATGTGAATGAATGATCAAAAGAAATTCAGCTATGGCTATATCGTGTGATCAGGAGTCAGGGTAATGATTTCAAATGCTTTTGTATACTATTTAACGTCAATGGACTAATGTATTATAACTTACATTAAAAATTGCAAGTACCGTTTTGTGTAATAGTGTAGATTTGTGACGAAATACATGACCATAATTATTTCACGCTACATGCAGCAAATTAGTGAATTCATTTGCGTACAAGATTTTATGCATCAAATGTGCTCTGACCGTAATGTAGTTTTATAAATTTAAAGTCTAAAATTACAGACAGATAGTGGTGCACTGAGATCGAGGGAAGGAGAAGAAGAGGGAGAGAAGAAGCGTAAAACAAATAAAAATAATGAGAGAGTACTCGATGGATTCTGACATAGTGAGAGAAAGCGTAAGATAGAAAGCGAAATCGGGATAAATGAGACAGATTAAAAGATTCAGAGAAAATGATAGTAATAGAGGAAAAGAGAATTTGAAAGCGAGTGAGAGAGATAGAAAGCAAGATTGGGTGATGACGCAAAAGAAAGGAGAAAGAATGTGTATTTGTGAATGTGTGTGCGTGTGCGTGTGTGTGAATGTGTGTGTGCCTCTGTGTGAATATGTGAGTTGTCTGTGCGTGTGAATGTGTGTGTGTGCATGTATGTGTGTGTGAATGTGTGTGTGTGTGTGTGCATGTATGTGTGTGTGTGTGAATTTATGTGTGTAACTTAATTACTACACTTTGAATCTCGTCAAACGTAAAGCCATCGACTGAGAAATAAAGTAATATCACTAGGGAAATCTGTATAATAGGAAATATTCAAAGACAGAATCATGATATTGAATGGGAAGTAGGCACGTGTTTATTTTTACAGTTAGAAGAAATTCTTGCAAGAATTGTAGGAATGTAATCGCAAAGATCTTTTTAAAATAACAGGATTTTCATTGTCCTTTGAAGTATTGATATTTAGAGTATATATACATTAGGATACATTAGGAAGCAGCTGAGAAACATTTTAGGAGGCGGATTGAAAAAAGATAAATCATCGTACGCTATTGAAACTATGTTTGCCATATCAGATCGTCCCAGGGAGATATATTATAAGAGCCACTTTTTTTATCACGTTAAATGATGGTAAATGAGGAATCTGAATACTTTAGTGATGATTTGTGGATGGAAGAGTTTGATAATTAAACAATATTGGGGAATTTAGAATCTAATATATGATGGGAGGCTACTTCTAAAGCTGAACGTGGGGAATATAGAATAAGTAGTTTTCTTTTGATTGAGTGAAGTCAAAAATAATAAATGTTTGAAGAAATTGGTGTTGTTGTGCATCATCAAAAATGTGTACAGCATTCATGACCATACAAACACATATACTCAACGTACTATAGTATACAGAGGCATCGATATGTCTATAAAGACGTGTGAGTTTCATATCGCAATTCTCAAAAGAATATATAAATCGTAGGTGATGAAGTTTAATGCCAGAAAGAGCAGCGTTATACTTTGCTTTCTACTTAAGAGACGAGTAGTTTTTACTGGTGTCAACTACTTAGAATTGTCCTTACTATGTGGAAGTGAGGCTTACCCATACTGCGAACTTGGCACTAAAGTGTAGGAAAAACCTGTATAATGAAGAGTGCGATTGTAATCATAACATTTTCTAACGAGAGTAGCGAGTTAATGTTAAAAATTTGAATACTATTAACAAAATTTATATGTAATAGTCATAATCACATTAATAATAATAATAATAATAATAATAATAATAATAATAATAATAATAATATAAACATCTTTACAGAATGAACTGATATTGTTGAAGAAAACTAGGTTGAAATGCAAACAGATTGTATGAATATTGTGGCTAAAATATATGTTTATGATGTTGGATGAAAAATCTGTCGGACATGTGCTGGTAGAGGTAATAAATGATAAGTCTATAGTTTTCTAACTATAGCTTGGGTGGACAGTAGAAAACGTCGATTTGAACGCCTTATAAATTGGTTGGTACCGTTTGAAGCCTGAAATATATATACATTTCACTAGCTTGCATTCGTTTGAGCATGAAAGATGCTTGGTATAGTGGTGAAATTTATGCGCGAAAGTTGGACAGGGAAGAATTATTGTTTATGGCACAGTGAGTAAAACAGTGATGAAAGAAATAGGGAATAAGGAACGCGTGGAGTAGAGAAGAGATGGAAAAGAAGACGGGGAAATAAAGACAGAGGCAGAGAATAAGAGGAAAGAATACAACTCAGAAGAGTATAGAATATTCAAATGAAATTATTACAGTGATTAGTACGAGAACATAGAAATACGAAAGAATCTGGTAAAGGTGATAGTTTTTGATACGCTCGTATTAATGTATGATGACACGGTTAAAAAAAACCTACAGAGCAGAAAACCACAGCAAATGGTAAGTGAATGCACGGGTAACTTTTAAATGGGAAATTCAGTGGGAAATGTGTGTGGCCGAGAAGTTGTGTTGTTTATGCAGAAGGTAAGCGATCAATGAGAAACTTGGTAAAATTGATGCAAAACAGATTTCCAGGGGGATCAAGGAAAAGTAGAAAGAGTCGAAGAAAATTAAAGGGTAACTGTGATTGGGTAGTTCTGTATATTTTTTTAACAATTACTTTACTATCATAACTGCTAGTATACTGATGCTATTACCGATTTCCTTTTTCATTGCATCACCACAGTTACTGCATTTAAAAACATATTCATGAAGTGAATATATTCACAAGAAAATGAAAATAATATCGACTTTATGAATATGTTGTAACATATATATGTGTTCTAAGAAGACAATGAACGCTGGGTACAGAGACAGAGCGGGAGTGAGATGAAGAGAGAGATGACAGTGAGAGGGAGAGAAATGATAGCAATGTCTCAGATCTCCTTTCCCACAATTGAAGAAGGCATGTACCAAGTAAATGATCCTGAAAGAAGTACATCGCTAGGAGGATGAAAGATTTGGAACTGTGGATCTAATATCTACGAAAATGTAGACTAAATGAGCCCTCCTAAAAGTGGATACGTTTAACATTTCCATATCTCTTTTTTGGTGTAAGTTGTCTATGGCATACTTCTCATACCAACAAATGTATGCCAATCAAGAAAGAGAGAGGACTTGATATGTTCGGTTTATGAAAAGAAACGTATTATGGCCCACATCTTTGCAGCATTTAAAACAAAAAGTACCTAAGCGTGATACAGGTAGCGGCAAGAGAACTTGTTCGCGGTAGGCAACCATAACCACAAGAGAGATGCAAAAGACGCATTCACCATGGGAAACAACACTATCAATAAGTCCGTGAAGGAAGGAGAGATGCTATTCACTACCAGAAGAGAAGCCCCCGTCATAGACAATACATGGAGAATCTGAGAAAAATGCGGCTGACTACGCCGGATGTCATCGTATTTCATCAAGAATACAAACAGAGGACCATCACTGAAAAATAAATAAGCAAGAAAACATTGAACATTGCGTAAGAAAAAAATTGGCCAGGTTTGAATTGATATTAAAGCTTTGTCATCTTGTCGTTTTAAGTAGTAGGGGACCTAATTTTGAGTAAATTTCTTATCCGGGCTAACTATTTTCGTGTTTTAACATTCAGGAATCTGGATTTTACTCGTGTTTAGTTGAGTAGCTACAGGGTTTGTATGTGTAGTAGTTCAACAAATACAATGTAGGCAATCATATATTTTCTTTATCATTGTGTAACGAATTCCTTGCTAAATGTTTCAACGTAGATGAATGTTCATCCTTCCAGTTATACTCGTAGCACTATTGCATTCTTATCCGATATCTGAGAAAAAGAACATTCATAGAAATTTTGCAATATGGGCTTCTTTTGAAATCATGCATGGACTATTATCCTGCCCCAAATCCATCCAGATTGCTTTTTTATATTTCATAATTAGGTAAGAGTGTTTATATTCGGGGCATATATTTCCACATTGAAGGAATGTGTGAGATGGTTTCTGTCTTCCTGTGAGCATGTTGCGTATATGTACATATATTTATATGTATGTGTATACATGTATATATATATATATATATAT
>NC_068983.1:132627142-132628048 GCF_001194135.2 Octopus bimaculoides | reverse complement strand
TATATATACATACATACGATACAGAACGAATAATAGCTCATTAGTATTGAAGTTACCTTCATTATATCTTCTATTGATTATATTAATATCCTCTTTCTGTTTTGCTTCTATATTTTGATTAATTTCAAGCAACGAATCATATTTCATTTTTGTTTTTTTTTCTCTAAGGTTTCCGTATTAAGAACATATTTGAATATATGACAACATTCTCCTAAGGTAAACTATATTAGACTGTAATTTTATTAATAGATTGTATTGATTAGCAAAGATCGTAAGCTATGGACTATTATTTGTATTATTTATAGCATATACTTTATCCGGATGTCATCGTATTTCATCTATAGATATTTATAAATACTCTAAACAAAGGTAGCTTCTAATCTTAGGTCGACATGAATAAATGAGACAGTACATCAATTCCTGACACAGATTAAAATATTAAACATGTTGGGAAAGACATACAACATTAGATATGCTGATTCAGCTGTCGTATCAAACGACTAATTATCAATATCTAAAACATAAATAGATTTGATCTTAATTATATTTAGTTCAGACAAATAATAGTGAAACGAATGAAAGGAAAAAAAAAAACGGAAAAATTGAACATAAAAAATCTGCTTCGTTGTATTGATTAAAGTAATAGCTGAATTACATAATGGTTTGCTCTATTTCTGGTTCGTATTCTGTGTTCTGAAAAGGCAAATAACTTGTAGTGTTGTGTAAACTATGAGGTATTTCAACGGGGAAAGTAGTTCGATCACCGGCTAAGATGAAACATTTTCCTTCTGACGTGGTTTGAAAGTTTTCTCACATTAAAGATTGAAAGGCCATCAAAAACCATTTACGTGATAGGTAATGGTGGAGGTGAAGATTGATGTGTGTGTGTGTATTTGTATATATATA
>NC_068983.1:132625060-132627011 GCF_001194135.2 Octopus bimaculoides | reverse complement strand
GTATGTAAATAGATTTGTTGTAAATAAAGTTTCCATTACACTGTCTTCCATATTAATAATTTAGAATATATATATGGGAGAATATACAAATAATAACAACACACGAGGACAGGTGGTGTAAATAACAAAAGTATATATTAGTATGACATATATATATATATATATATATATATATATAAGTAAATAAACAATTTTTAGTTTATAATAAATTATTATACATCTTCTATAAATCTTCCCTGTTGATGCTAATAAAGTATATATATACATTTTCATGGGTTCAGTGATTAAGCTATTTTATTATTTTATATGATTTTATAACCTACCTGATCATTTTATAATTTTATAATAGCCTTTAATAAATCTAATTTTTGTACCCCTATAAATTCAATCTTAGCTTAAATTAAAAAAATCCCGTTATCCACACTACATAAAATAACCTGATTAGATTTATAATTTAATTAATATATAGTTAACATGTTCTTTCGCCTCAGTGCTCGTTTATTAAATACCAGTAAAATCCAATTGATCTATCTCTATAGATACCATCTAAGAAGTTAATGTTTAAGTATATAATATATATATAAATATTAAACTATTTCTATGAAATTTGTTTTCCTCCCCCTATTGTGATAATATTTGGGATATACTCAAAAGTATTCAAAGAAGGTTTATCCTTTTGTTATAATATTATTCTTAATATTCTTCTTGTTAACCCCAAATTTTAACTTTATACAATATGGCAATATTGTTTAAAATGGTTTTAGTTATTACTTTATTTATCCCTTTCTTAAACTTTTCCCCTCACCTAATCTTAGTATTTATAAGGGCCTTTATGTAAGTAGCCCTTCTAATTAAGTATCCCAAGAAACTATAATATCATGTACGGAGTAAAACTAATAACTTCTAAAACCTATAATATACCTCGTAGTTTATAATTAGTATATAATTAGCATGTCTTATAACATCAATATTCCTTTATTATCAGTTTTTATTGATACAAGCAAGATAAGTAAATAAACAATTTTTAGTTTAAAATACTTTATTATTATACATTTTCTATAAACTTTCTCTCTTGATGTTAATGAGGCATATATACTTTATCATGGTCTTTAGTGATTAAGCTATTTTATTCCTTTTCTATGGTCTTCTGCCATGCCTGATAATTTTATTATTCTATTATTTTATAATAGCCTTTATTTATTAAATAAATCTAATTTTTGTACCCCTACAAATTCATGCTTAGCTTATAAAAAAACAATACTAGTATCTCCAGTACTTAAAATAAACTGCTTAGATTATGATGTAATTAATATATATTTAGCATGTTCTTGTACCTCAGTAATCATTTATTAAATACCAGTAAATACCAATTGATCACTCCTCACAGATACCATCCAATAAGTTAGTATTTAAGTATATAATATGTATAAATATTAAAGTATTTCTATGTAATATCTTTTCCTCCCTCTATTGTGGTAAAATTTGGTATATACTCAAAAGTATTCAGAAACCTATTTATCCTTTTGTTATAATATTCTTCTTAATAATATACTGAACAACCCAAAATTTTAACTTATACAATATGACAGTAGTGTTTAAAATATTTAACTATAGTAGCCCATGATAAAATTTCCCCTGTATCATTATCAATGGTCTACTAGTGGCTTGACCTTGTTTCTTGGACAAATATTGCACAGTTTATTGTTACTTCGGTGATTAACTCTAAAAGGGAGCGGAATTTGATAATGAGCAACGCATAGTTTATGGATGGACTGTTCTACAGTCACAGTGAGGAAACTTAGAATTGTTTCCCCATTTCTATTTAGGCGCAGTCCCATGTAGGATTGATAACAAAAAAAAAAAAAAAATTCGACTCCATTGAAATTTGAAATACATGGACATATTTCCTACTGGTTCCCTCTTTGTGTATTGTAGAATCATTAATAGAATT
>NC_068983.1:132623473-132625050 GCF_001194135.2 Octopus bimaculoides | reverse complement strand
CCCCCCTCGAATCATATCCCTGCTCACAGCCATCAGGACGGAGATGGCCATCTCCAGGATCTATCCCCGTAAGTCCTTTTACATTTTGAATGCCGGAACCACGAAGCAGTCTGAATTACAGAAAATAGCGTCTAAGTGTTTCATTGGTAATTACCTTCAATTTCCGTTGGAAAATGGCATCGCTGTCATAAAAAAATACGGAAAGTTGTTTCACATTGGCTATTCTGTACAATCATGACCGTTCTAACTAAAATATTATTGAGGACAATCTAAAGCAATAATATAATTCGACCACAGACAATTTCATGGTAATTTTCTGTAACATAATCGCATCATGTTTAATAGAGCGATAATATAAATCTAAAAGGAAGTAAGATTTTGAGGATATCTAATCCATGACATAGAATATACCTTTATGAAATATTTGACATGCCTGTTTCTGTTCATACATTCAATTAAAAGCATATTAACTCATACATTCCTTCATGTATACACACATTAACACACCCCTAACTTAAAAACAAATATTACAGAGCAACTCAATCAATGCAAAATTACTAAGTCTACTAACAGGAATATAGGCACAATCATCTTGGTTTATATTGTGTTTCTGTCAGATAATTTTTCTCTCTTCTGAGAATATACTGTCTACTGACAGAATATCAGTCCAAGTAACATTGGTTAGCCATTTGAGCAGGAAATTATCAGCTCATACATACATATACATATACATACACATACATACATATACATATACATACACATACATACATATATGCATACATGCATGCGTGCATGCATACATACATACATGCATACATACATACATACATACATACATACATACATACATGTATACGTATATAGCCGTAATTATTTATATATGATTCACTCACACACACATATATATATGTATATAAGTGTATATGTGCATATAACAATACATAAAAACTTGTCATTACACCCAACCCCACACGCACACAGATATATACATAACAATAATACTCACCGGTTCATTCCTGAAAAATTGTTCTGAATATGAACAACACCTTTCACAACATTGAGGAGTGCATGTTATCAAATTGCCCAATGGAGGACATCAAATTGTGCCTAAATACCTATGTTGTATATGAGGTCAGCTGCAGTAAATGTGGTGCATCATACATCGGAAGCACACCAAGAAAACTGTTTATACGCATAGAAGAACACATGCAGACATACACTTCTGTGAAGAAGCAGACACTTAGAATCTCCGAAGTCATGTTAATACACCAACGGAAGCCGAGTATCAACAACAGAAGACAATTACATAAAGCTAACTGGTTGCTATAACAACAACTTTCTGCGCATGGCTACTCCCCACATACTCACAAGCATGTACGTCTGCAGCATTCCCTAATTCCTGAGGAGGGCTACATTTCCAACATTCGCTAATTCTTGAAGAGGTGTTCATAACCCTGATATATTGACTGCAGTGTAAGTCACCATTGATCCATATGCCTGTTTCCTTGTGATTTGCCTTGAATTTATTTCGTATTGTTCTGGTTTAACCGACGAATTTTATAAAACATATATAT
>NC_068983.1:132615944-132622848 GCF_001194135.2 Octopus bimaculoides | reverse complement strand
TGGTGATTCCAAGAACGAAAAGAAATAGCAGCCGGACACACGTGACCAAAGCTGTGTGAAGAGAAAGAGTAGCAGAGGGAAAAGGAGGGGAGGAAGTAGAATAAAAGTGAGCAAAGAGAGGTAGAGAGAGAGAGAGAGATAGTAGTAGTAACGGTGAGAGGCGAAGGACGAGTAACAAGAGATAGAGAGAGAGAGAGATAGTAGTCACAGGTAGAGGCGAAGAACAATAGAGGGAAGAATGAGAGGGGGAGATAGAAATAGAGAGAGTCGCGTTAGAAAAATAGTTAAAACGTACTGTATAAAGGTAACGCGTGCGTTCTGTCATGAATGGAACAAAACGCGATAGATGAAAAGAAAACTTCCGGACAGATCGACGATACAAAGGCGGACAGGAAAAACAACAAATGGAGGGACAGGATACGGGTCATTCGTGGCCGTTTCTTTACATCTGTTTCCTCAAAACGTCTAAGCATTAGAATTTTGTGAAAAAGCAAGCAAATATGTACAATAAAGATAAAAAACGAAGAATATGTTACACAATTACAAATACAAACAACAAGAAAATAACAGCAGGTGTCTTTCGACTAATAAAGACTAATCAAATAGGTCTGACATGTATAGAGTGAAAGCCTTAAGGCAGGAACATAGGAGATGGACATCTGTCAAGCCAAGAAAGAGAGATCATGCTTGGCCGAACGTGGAAGGAGAAGAGAAGGATAGGGAGAAAAGGGACTGAAAGATTAGGGGAAGAATGAGAAAGAGAGAGAACCAAATGGTGATAAACGAGAAGGAAAAATAGGAATTAAAGAAAGAGAGGGCCGCCTGTTTTCTTGTTCTTTGTTCCTCTAATTGTTTTTTTCCTGTCCGCCTTTTTATCGTCTATCTCTCCTTATATTTATTTCATTGTCATCTACCTTGTTTTTGTCCCATTTCTTATATTTATCTATGCATATTACGAGTTACGTATACTTTTGCTCACCTTGGAAGTATGTATCTAAAATTGGTAAAATTCTTTTACCCCGTCTTTTAGTCCCCATCATACTTTTTTCTTTCTTTCCTCTTTTCTTTTTCCCGCTTCCTCTCTCTCACATTTCTTGGTCCTCTCTTTTGTTAATTCCTAATTTCCGTCCTCCTTTATCTCCCTTGTATCTTTCTCGTTGTCCCATTGATTTTCTCTCTTTCTCATTCTGCCCCTGACCCTTCAATTCCTATGCCCCCATCCATCTCTTCTTCCACGCGACCGGTATTCGGCCAGGCATGATCTTTCTTTCTTGGCTTGACTACCGACCGCGAAACATCTCTTATATCCATCTCCTATGGTCCTGCCTCAAGGCGTTCACTCTACACACATCAGCTCAATCTGATTCGTCTTTATTAGTAGAAAGATACCTGTTGTTATTTTCTTGTTTGTATTTGTAATTGTGTAAAATGTTCTCCGTCTTTTGTTTCTTTGTCGGAAGCATTCACACGCTTTCTTACAAAAATCTAATGCTCTTAGCTCAGTCGTTTTTGGGACAACCAGATTTGAACTGTCTCCAAACTGTAAGGAAAACCCGGAAACTTTGACTGATGAAAGAAGGCCACGAATGACCTGTACTTGTTCACTTGTTCTCTTCCTGTAGCTCTGTTGGTTGTTTTTCCGGTCCCCCTTTGTATCTTCGATCTGTTCGGATGTTTTATTATCATATATTACGTTTTTGTTCCATTTTTTATATTTATACATATACATATAGCAGCGTACGTACACTTTTGATTACCTTATATATATATATGTTTGTGTATGTGTTTTCTGAATCAAGTGGTTTAGAGAAGCTGAGAAAGAGAGAGAGAGAGAGAGAGAGAGAGAGAGAGAGAGAGAGAGAGAGAGAGAGAGAGAGAGAGAGAGAGAGAGAGAGAGAGAGAGAGAGAGAGACGTTATTCTGTGTCTACATAAACGTATGAAGAAGATGTCTACCGATTAATCGCTATCACAGTAATCTAAATATGTACTTTATGTTGATAGGCTATATTTAATGAATGCCACGTTTGTGGATTATAAGATGGAAGGAATATAGACACGTTGTAAATCTTGAGAGCGGAATAGTATTAGATTAGTTGTTGAAAATCGATGACAATTTGAGATTTCTCTTGAACATTGCAGAAGATGATCATTTTGCTTTGTAATTTAACATTTCATTATATTGAATAGAGAATATATATAAATATAAAATAATCAATTTTATTTTGCTGACGCAAATCCTTGTGGCTATGATAATTGTATTATTCTACAACTATTGTTATTTGTTATTAACTGTCGTGTTACATCTGCTGAGATTTATTGGAGATAAATTACATAACAATCATGCAAAATGCTCTAACTTATATAGTGATATTGAAAATGGCAATATGATGGGTATGCAGTTATTCACATAAAAACAGTATGAAATGTTATTGAATTAATATTTTTGATTTGTATTTGTGAAGATATCGGAAAACTGAAGGTCTTCGTATTTGATATCTAATATTTCTCTATCACTTTAAAATATGAATGTAAAAACATTCAGCATTATTTTTAACTTGCACATAATACGATTTATAATTCAAATGTTTTGAAACGTGTAACCTTAAAAATAATTTCTGAAATATTACAAAAACATTCTTGTTTCAAATATTCAAATGTATTTCCTTCTCTAGGTTTTCGCAATTTTTTCTAACCTGAGGATCACAACTGAAATTCTATCGCATTAAATTGCGAATGAGAAGTGAACATCAATAGCCTCTTAAAATATTTGATGAAAAGTAAAACGTTGGTGACTATATTATGTAGTATGCCATCGGCTTAATATCAATAATACAAAATTTACTGCAAATAAAGAATATTTCTCCAACGCATATGAAATCTTCAAACATGTAAGGAATTTTCAAGTAGGAAAATTTAATTCTATTTGATGTTTGATAAATACTTAATTTTAATTTAATATAAAAATGTTTGCAAATGTTTATCGGTTTGCGATATTACGTTTGCGCTGGTAAATGTTTGGAAACCATTAATATATATGTTATTGCATTGTCTTCATAATACATATACTATAAAACATATCACCATATATGTTTACTTTGAATTTAATAAAAGACTTTGTAACAGAAGGCGCTTAACAATATTTAGAAATAAATATTCTGATGAACTAACGTAAGAAATGTAGTATTGGCATAGAAAGTATGCAGTTGATGCAGTGCTAATTGTTAATTCAAATGGAGGATAATACAAGAACCATGCATATTGTAAGGCTACTGGATATTTACGTGAGTATTGTAAGGAAGTGATGTCTCAAAATTCGATACACTGGTGAAACATGGCTACATATATTTTGAACAAATATCCAGACTTTACTCTGAGTCGAACCCCATTTCTGCTTTTGAGAGTGCTGGAAAACAATCGTAACGTAAAGAAACATCAAAGAAAGTGTCCTTGTGTATACAGTTAACTCCCTAGAAATAGCAGGAAAAGTCCCTCATAATACGCAGTGTCACCTTCAAAATGTTAAAGGCCCATTTGACTCTGTAGAGCTATAATCCGGAGAATAGTAACGTAAACTCCTCGCACAATTGTCGATAGCTATTTATACAAAAGAGAAGCCTAGACGCAAACACAAACAGAAACATCTATGGTTGTCAAAAATGGAAAAGAAATCACGTTTATATCACGTTGCAAGTAAAATAGTACTTGACAGAAGAAAATTTCACCTTATTCCTAGTTGATCTCCAAAGTTCTGTAATATAGACTGTTAAACAGTCTACTTAGGCGTTTAAGCATAATTTTGACTAGTTTATGCATTCATATTAATGTTTCTTTTTTAGTAAGTCGGTCACTAAACTGGTTTTCCAGTTTTTGATTTTACATTATTTTATTATTTCTTTTCTCTTTTTCTTCAAACGTAAAACAAGGATTTATATTGATTCCTGTCTCTCATATATTATTTATTGCTCTCACTTAGGTTCCTTTACATTTATTGAATTTATGTGTCCCACTGGAACATAATTACTTCAACACAAGTCAATATATACGAGCATGCATGTAACTCTTTTTTTTTGTTTTATAAAGGCAACAAACAGTTTCACAGCGTTAATCAAATATACTAGCGAGAACAGAAATAATATTTTTCAATATTACATTATGATTTTCGGTTTGAAGTAAACGATATACATGTAGTTTGAGCATATAATGATTAACTTGAGAAAGAAAAAAAAAAGGAAAATAAAGTAGCATTAACATGGCAAATAACATTTCAGAGCAGAATTGAATATCATTATATTACCTGCACAAATTTAATTTAAATTGAAAGAAAAATTAAATATTTTAAAAATTAGGATTAGATCCCCATAATATGAAAATTCCGTTAATATTCACTGTGTTTTAATTATTTGAATGCATACAAACTCTGTGTGTAGATTATATATTTGGAAGCAAGGATGAGCATGAAAAAGATTTGACCACAAGTAATGGGCACATTTACGAGTTCAAAATCGAAATTCCTGTACTAAAACATTAGCACCACCGAAAATTCTTATTCTAAAAATATTTTGCAAAGTATTCACCAATGATTGGGTAAACATAAACTTTAAGGATTGATGATCTGCCGTACTTAATAGGGTTTTGTTGGTGATTGTGGCCCTCTCATGGCTGTGTTTTTTGCTTTACCCATGCAGCAAGTTTCGGTGATTGACAACAGCAATATGATATTTTGTGGGCTTTTTTATAATCGCATGCACGGCAATTATTGGTATTGCTAGTGACCCCAGCTCTAAAAGTACGTCACAAGATAAAGTCTTTCCCAGTTAATCCATGTCACTGGCTATTTAATCCTTGATTTGGCACTCCGTTGCTTACTACAACGTGTATTTCCGTTGATTTGATTAATGCAGTTCTCATGGAGGTTCAGTGTGACACAGAAAATGCTGGCATTCTGAAATACAAGCAGAACTTACTTTTGCCAGCTGAAAGGACTGATGAAATAAAATGTCTTGCTCTAAGACACAATGCACCGTCGGGAACTCATGACCTCATGATAGTGAACCGAATACCGCTAACTGGTTTTGCACACAAATTTTTCAATACCCTTAAATAAAGTTTTGTTGATTGGGAAGCACTTTGAAATTCTATGATATTGCAATGTACGGAATATATGGAAAATAAATTACCAGAGAAAGATTTGTTGTACTGAAGCTCTTAGTTGAAGAAGTCGAGAGCTAGTGATGTCTTCAAGTGAGCCTTTTGTTTTCAATCTCTTGTACCTGATATGACTAGGTTGGGTTCCGATTTCTATCGTGTTTAAACAATTAGTGGCATTGTGAAAATCACTACTCTAAGCTGTATTATGTTTGGGAGAGTGTATATTCCTTTATAATTTGAGAGTCAACAAGCAAATGTATATTCCTTAATATTTTGAGTGTCAGCATGTTTGTGGAATCACAAATGGCTTACTACTCTCTGCACAATTTAGAGGAAAGCAATGGATAAATTGATGAACCTATTGACGTGGACGTTGAATGATTGCTAGCTCATAATGTGCACGGCAACCATGTTAGACACATGTAAATCTACACCTTTCTGTGCATTAAAATATGTATACCCTATGATCGTGATCTGTGTACGACTGTAAAGTTACCTGATGTTATCGACCTCATAAAATAATAGGATAATTTTCAATTGTATATATGAGAATATATCGAACATATACGAGCGTACGATGGTCTTACAGAGACAAAGTGGTGTGCGATCGCGATTTCGTGGGAGTAACTTGGAATGCTTGGTCTCCCTGATACATGTTGGGTGAGTATTTGAGTCTAATTATTTTCTGTAAGCGCACGTTCAAGCATCTGCGAGCTTGTATGTGTGTTTATGTATCAATATATATATTTACATTATTTATATTATTTACATTTGACGGATATTTGTCCTCATATTGTTTGTTGTTAACACAACGTTTCGGCTGATATACCTTCCAGCCTTCTTCGAACGTGGGTTCGCATTTCTATGATGTCATTATTATTATTATTATTATTATTATTATTATTATTAATAATAATAATAATAATAATAATAATAATAATAATATTGTCCCGGTCACTGCATGGTATCAAACTCGGAATCTTGGGGTTAGTAGCCTGCGCTCTTAACCACTACACCCACGGGCATATGGCGTAGTGATAATAATAACAACGACAACATCGAAAAATACCTTACGAATGAGAAATTTTCCCAAGACACCTGAAGAAGGCTAGAGGGTATATCAGCCGAAATGTTTTCTTGACAACAAACAAGATGAGGACAAATATCCATCGAATGTAAATAATGTGAATAATGTAAATAACGTACATAATTCCTCATCTCTTAAATATAGAACTGCAATATAAGTATTTGTCCGGTCGTGTGTATGTAAATGCTCATGAACTGACACACAATACGTTTGGGGACAGGTTAGGAAATGCAACGGATTGTAAATGATTATGCGCGAGAAGTTCAACTTAACAATGAGGAGAGCTATTGGGTAATTAAGGGGCGTTCGCATGAGTGGCAATAAGAGTCTGAATACAACTCTTTATTCAGAGACACAGAGGTTTCATGAACTTGCTAATAGATTCCAGTAAACCATGTACGAAGTTTCTATGTCCACCATAACTTCTGACTAAATTAATATATTTTCATAGCCCTGATGTGGCTATAGTTTCAGCTTTCCTATTACACTTAGAAATGTTGGTTCTCATACATGTTTAATTAGCTTTATTGAATTAAGAAAAGTAATTATTTTACACATAGTAACTCCTTCCCAGCTGATAGTCGTCGATAATATGCGTTTTGTGTGTGCACGCGTGTGATTGTCTTGTGTGTTTGTGTGTATATATATATATATATATATATATATAT
>NC_068983.1:132613606-132615587 GCF_001194135.2 Octopus bimaculoides | reverse complement strand
ATATATATATATATATATATATATATATATATATATATATATATATATACATACACACACACACATGTTTGTGTGTGTGCGTGTGTGTGTGTGTATTTACATATACATACAGCCGTCACTGAATTATTTATTTGCAAAAATTTCTATTTTCCTGTGCCGACCAGTATACAATGCGGTACACTCCTTTGGGCGATTCTACTCTAGCAACACTTGCAAATACTATAAGATGAAGAATAGCAAGCACCTAAGGATAAAAGCAGCACGTGAAAAGTTGTCTCCCCTACCATTGAGAAAATTTTTTGCTGAATCAATGTGTGAAATTTATTTTCAAAATTTGGAACAAAGTCAGTAAGTACGGGTGAGTTTGTTAGTCAATTGCATCGGCTCCAGTGTTCATCTGGTACCTATTCTATCGACACTGCGATGGAAGACTAAGTCAATCTCACCAGAATTTGCACTCAGGATGTGAAGACGGACGAAATGTCGCTAAGCATTTCGTTCGGCGTGGTAACGATTCTACAAGATCGCCGACCTAGTCATTGATTAAATATTAATTTGAAATTGCGCTTCTAAGCAAACAACAAGGAAGAAATTTGATTACATCGACCCCGGTACTCAAATGGTACTTATTTTATCGACCCCGACAAGATGAATGGCAAAGTCGAACTCGGTTGAATTTGAACTCGGAACGACAGACGAAATACCGCTAAATATTTTACTCGGTGCCAGTTCGCCACCATTCCATACGTAAATATTGATTTCAAATTTTGGCCCAAGGACAGCAATTTTGGGGAAATTACATCGATCCCAGTGCTCAAGAGGTACTTATTTTATCTATCTCGGAAGAGTGAAAGGTAAAGTTGACCTGGAGAGAATTTGAACTCAGAACGAAATGACGGACGAAAGGCTGTTAGACATTATACCCGACGAGCTAAAGATTTTGCCAGCTCACGCTTTTCTATACATGAATATCAACTTGGCATTTGAGTAGTATATGCAATACATATTTCAACTTAAAATAAGCAATATATATATGATAGGGGAAACTACAAATTTCGTTTAAAGGCAATAACGTTTCAAAATACATGTTTCGTAACACACAAAGCCTTATAATTCCTCGTTGCAGCTAATTTATTGATCGTCTTCCTAAATCTCTTCCTCTCTCTCCCATCCTTCCTCTGTCTACGTGTGCAAGAGGTATTTATGTATGCTAACATCTAAAAAATGTATATAAATGAGTACGAAATTTCGTGTGGATATTTATATATATGTATATATATATGAATGTTATTTCCTATCAATGTTTAAATATGCACCCCCACCTCTACATATGTGGAGTGATATAGAGAAATAGAGGGAGAGAGAAATTCATTATGTTACCTCAGATTTTCCTTGGTTTCCAGTTAAAGTCAAGCTCGATACAATTATATTGATTGGGGCATTTATATCAATGAGGAGGCATCATTTTTGTCTGTAGTCTTTCATTATAATGTCTGGCCTATTCGCATCTAGCTTTCTATCAGTTTGAATGGTGCAGTACCAGAGGAGTGACATGTGATTATTTTCAAGCACTGGAGGTGGTTTGTTCCCACCAGTTTTTTATCATGAGGCAGGTCCGATTTTTTGCAAATTACCCCGTGAATATAACGTGCTGGTCTATCATGCTTGTTGTGACACTCTATAGGCGCAAGATGACTGCACATGGAGACATGATCAAAGGCTTCGTTTTCTTATTCACATACACACGCTGGGCTACTGCCATTCTTTAATAAGTTGGCCTGCTAGTTTCTTGTAGGTAGGCATTGACCTTGGGCTACTATTATAAACCCTTCTGTTTCTTGTACTCGTTGTTGTTGTTGTTGTTGTTGTTGTTGTTGTTCTTCTTCTTCTTCTTCTTCTTCTTCTTCTTCTTCTTCTTTTTCTTCTTCTTCTTCTTCTTCTTCTTCTTCTTCTTCTTCTTCTTCTTCTTCTTCTTCTTCTT
>NC_068983.1:132612021-132612534 GCF_001194135.2 Octopus bimaculoides | reverse complement strand
ATATAACGTGAGTGTACATTTAGACACATAAGAGGTATCAATTACAGGATTCTTTGCACTCTAAAAGGAACAGCGAAAATCAAACCACTATTAGGGATAAATTTCGAAGGGAATGAAAAATAAAAGCATTTGCCATCTTTCTCCTGGACCATGGTTTCAGACATTTGCTAGGCAAAGTCTTCGTCAGCAGGTACACCTAGATTAATCTAGGTGTTCCTGCTGACGGAGACTTCGCCTACTAATTTATCTTTTTTGCTAAAAAATGTCTGAAATCATGATAAAATTTCTTATTTTTCATTCTCTTCGAAATTTATCCCTAACAGTGGTTTGATTTTAGCTGTTCCTTCGAGACTTCGAGAGTACAAGGAATACTATGATGCATATGTGTCTAAATGTACACTGTATTTATATGAACAATATATAGTCTATTGACTAAATGTTAGACTGCTGGTAGCACAAATTTTTAATATTTCTTATTTCCCTGATATTATTAATGATATATATATATATATA
>NC_068983.1:132607588-132611899 GCF_001194135.2 Octopus bimaculoides | reverse complement strand
TATACATATATATATTTGCATATTTATATATATATATATATATATTGGGTTGGCAACTAAGTTACAACCGGTTTTTTACATTTTGGAGTTTATGGCGTTTTTAAATTTGAAATCTATTTTGTATAGTTTTCTAGTTAATTTTAGTTAGTTTTTGTTTATTTTCAGATCATTAAAATGGAATGTCAAGTTAAGAATATGAGCATTTTCGACACCTCCTTCATTTTGCTTTTAATCAAGGTTCTAAGGCCGCAAAAGCTGCTCGCGACATTTGTGCTATGTATGTAGAGGGTGCCATAGCCGAAAGAAATGTTTGTAATTAATATGCCAAGTTCAAAAATGGAAATTTTGACCTCCAAGACGCACCTCATTCTGGCCGTTCAGTTGAGTTCGATGAAGAGCGATTAAACCAAATTTTGCATGAATATACTCGGCAAACGACAAGGGAACTAGCAGAGAAAATGGAATGCTCCCACATTTCTATAGAGAACCATCTTCACTCGATGGGAGAGTTTCAGAAGTATGGAACATGGGTTCGCATGCTTTAAGTGGCCACAACAAAAATCAACGAGCCACAATCTCCGCTGGTTTGCTTGCTCGTCACTGCTCAGCTCATGGACACAAGCAACGATTTCTTTACCGAATCGTTACTGGCGACGGAAAATGGTGCTTGTACTTGTATACATGGATATTTACTGTTGGAATGGAACTATACTCCAAGTACTTTCTCTTCTTTGTTTTCTCATCTTTGCATCGCTCTCATTTCTTACTGCAAATCTCTTCATACACATGTAATAATCCTTATCTTCTACTATCACCGTCTCCGATGAAAGGATACATTTAATTTTTCCTGAAACAGCTGTAAGACATTCTACATAAAATATAAATTTACTTATGCCATTGGTCTCTGTATCTCATTCTTTTTTATATATACACACGCTAATACACGACCCATGGTATATTCCCCATTCATGTTGCAACGACATCTGGGGCAAAACTAGTCGGTATACAGCATTTACTCGGTATTACCTGTATTATTAGAGTCTGGTTGACTCCATTACCTTTCATAACTTATGTATATTTAAATACACACACACACACACACACGCACGCACACACACACATATATATATATATGAGTTTGCATATATGCACCCGTATTTGTGAATACCTTTGTGTGTTCATGGATGTGTATCTTCTGTAGGATACATGATATCTAGAAGCCATCGCTTATTGCTACATGACATGAATTTACTGTTAATTTAGAGTTTCTTATTCTGATTTTCCTTTTCAGTTTATTTTTTCAGTTTTACAGACAACAGAAACCAATATTAGACAGGTGCTGCCTCGATTTTTAATGGAAGTCTGTTTCAAGATAATAGACTATCAGTAATAAAGTAGAACATTGCCTCCGGAAATATTTCAATCTTCCATTAAATAGGCGTCAATCATACAAATATTCATGGATTCTTGTTCATGCTAACAGCTGACACATATTTAATAAATGTTCTTTACATTCTTGTTGTAGGAGACTAGAATAAATGATTTAGTTCACGTTTAGTAGATTCAGTTGTATATCCAGAGTATAATGTTATAGCATTTTGCGGTTTGTTCCTCAATTATACATTTCTGACGATTAGTTGCGAATTTACCAGACAGCGTCATTTATTTTTCACAGGTTTTAGTCATTAGACTGCGGCCATGCTGGGTTACGGTCTTCAAGAATTGTTGTGAAATTAATCCTAAGATTTCTTGTCGAATGTATAATAATAACAACAATAATTTAAGAAGGCATATGATATGATGCCTCATTCCTGGATCGTTGCATCCCTGAAGATGTTTGGTGATGCAAACAACATCAAACATTTTCTGATGCATAACATGAGAGAGTGTAAAAGTAAATTGTACTCAAATACTGTATTCCTTGCAGAAGTTAATATTAAAAGAGGAATCTTCCAAGGTGACTCGTTTTCTCCGTTACTATTTGTAATTGCACTAATACCCATAACAACGACACTTAGGAAAGTTAAGATGGGTTTATGGACGACGTGAATTTGTTTGAGAAATCTGAAAAAACATGCTGAGCATTTGATAAAAGTGATGAAGACCTGCTGCAATATGCCGCGAAAGATATGGGTGCAAATCCAAATGAAATGATGGGCAAGGAAGAGTTTAACCTATGAGCTGAGCAGAAGAGAAAAGGAAACCTTCTTGAAATGAGAATGCATGGACAGTTTGAAAGGAATACACAGGACATTACGGATAATTCAGCATCGTGCGAATGGCTTGAGCGATATGATTTGAAGCGTACCACCGAAAGCTTGATCATTGCTGCACAAGACCAGGCTCTTCCTACCAATTCAGTGAAGTATAACAGCTATAAAGTTTCTGACACCCAGAGTGTGGAATATATGACCCACTTGGTAAGTGGATGTGAGAGCCTTGCACATAGAGAATATAAGCGCCGCCTCGATAAAGTGTGTGTGTATCTTCATTGGGTCTTATGCCGGAAATACCAATATGGAATAAAAGAGAACTGATATGAGCATGCACCAGGTAAATTTATGCAGGAGGATGGAAAAGTAACGATACTCTGGGACTATTATTTTCAGACGGATCGTGTAATCGAACACCGTCGGCCGGATATCGTCATACTGAATAAGAGAGACAGATAGTGTCAGATCATTGATGTAGCCATACCAAATGACATTAATGTTGCGAGTAAAAAGGTTGAAAAATTCACCAAGTACTCCCAATTGAAAGTGGAAATGGCAAGACTGTATGGATTGCGAGAGGGTAATGTAAAGGTGATACCAGTGGTGATCAGAGCGTTGGGCTCTATCCCACTTAAACTTCAAAACTTCCTAAGGCAACTGGAAATCCCATGCAAGATTATTGAGCACAGTATTATCTGTCTGAGGTCCTTGTTGTGACTTGACAGGTGATTAAAGACTACGGTGCATTTTACCTACAGTTACGAAGGAATAATAATAATAATAATAATAATGATAATAATAGTCATAATGATAATAGTAATAATAATAATAATAATAATAATAATAATGGAGAAAAAATGCTTTCTAATTGATGTATCAATACCAGCAGATGACAACGTTTCTCTAAAAGAAATGGAAAAACTTTCAAAATACAAAGACCTGGAAATAGAGATAACTTGAATGTGGAATCTAAAAACAGAAACAATTCCTATCATAGTAGGTGCCTTAGGTATAATAAAAAATATTCAGACAAATACATAACAAAAACACCAGGACTTACAAATATATACAACATACAGAAAATTGCACTACTGAGTACTGCACACATTCTACGCAAAACACTTTCAATACAGTAAACATAAGAGCACCACAGCAAACCACAGCACATACCCAAGGCGCACAGAGCTGCGCTCGGTAGTGAAGTGAAAGCACATTATAAAAATAAAACTACTGAACAATAATAATAATAATAATAAAAATAACAATAATAATAAAAAAAATGCTACAACTTTTGTGTATACCTATCCTTTCCTTTATACCTGAATATTCGACAATGTAAAGCTCCCTTTCATTGCAAAAACATTACTGCATTCTCCAACTGGATAGACAAACGAACATATCGATACCGGGATATCGACACCGTCGGGGGAAATTATGAAGCAGATAGAAGAGACGGGCTCTAAGTACTTGGGGATTTTGGAAATGGATAAATTGAAAGAGAAAGAAATGACAGAACATTTTAAGGAAGGTAATAGCATAGACAGTAGATGAACTAAAGAATTTAAACAGAAGGAGAATGAAGTTGCTAACTAGATGTGGGACACTCCACCCAAAAAGTGACACAGACAAACTGTATGTAACAGGAAAAAGAGGGGAAAGACGACTTATTGGATGCGAACATAGCATTAGAGCAGAAGAAAACAACATAGCATGGTAAGTAAAAAATGGAACAGAAGCGCTATTATTAGAAGTTAGAAGGTCAGCTTTGTGTTGGAAGAAAAATTTCACAGATAAAGCATTGTACAAGCAATTGAAAACGCTAAAGGTTCTGCTTGATCACGGTCTTACCAAGAACAACAACAAGAACAACAATGACGACGACGATGACAACGACAATAATAATAATGATGATAATAATAATAATAATAATAATAATAATAATAATAATAATAATAATAATAATAATAATAATAATAATGATAATAATAATGATGATGATAATAATAATAATAATAATAATAATAATAATAATAATAATAATAATAATAATAATAATAATGATGATAATAATAATAATAATAATAATAATAATAATAAT
>NC_068983.1:132602310-132605291 GCF_001194135.2 Octopus bimaculoides | reverse complement strand
TATATATATATATATATACATGCGTGATGATAAGGAAATATGTAAATGTAGAAATACGTAAATTTAGAACAGGAACGTAATCTAAATGTTGAAATAAATAATAAAATCGAATGAAGGTATTTCTACGTAACAAGAAAAGACTACTCAAAGATTAATTTCATGATAATATTGCCGCAACGATAAATATAAGCGCACGTGTGTGCTAACATAGAAAAAAGAGTATATGCAAAAGAGTATTGGAAAAATATCTAACAGACTCTAACTTTAAAATAAATCCAACTGTACTAAGTATAGTCACAAGAGCTACAAAACATTCATAGAGTTGTAAACAGCATTTTCTAGCTGCCATAACAAATGGAAATATTCGGTTCATAAATTCTGTAGGGAAATTAACTTGAAGCATGACTTTTTCTTAAATTCTAAACTGTATATATGTACAGGTTAAATCCACGAATTCAGTATTACAGCTAAAAAGTTAAATAAAAGAAGAGTAAGAGAAAGGAATTAATGAGAGAATAGAACTAGATAAAGTAAAAAAAGAAGCAAATTGATAGAATGTTAGAAAAGAATATCATTGATGTGTCATATGAATAATTAAAATTACGCTCAGTTCTAAAAATATGACAAGAACATCTTTAGAAATACTACTATCTATGATACACCATCTTGCATCTTACAGCATATCAGTCGATTAATTGCACATTTTAAATGGAAACTAGTACAAAGAGCTACATCGTGGAATCATCATAAAAATATATATTTAGTTGACGTTGGAAACAGCTGCGAAGGGAATGGACAAAAAGTTACAGGAAATATTAAAAGCTAAAAGCAAAAATAAAGTGCGAATCTGTCACGAAATGCTATGAGATTAGCAACAAAGCCACTTATATAACGAATACTTTACAGCAATTGTACGTGAAATATATTCTAAATTTTACTAACCAACAATATCACTGGTAGCTGCATTCGTTAGCAGTTGCATTCGTCCAATGAAAAATCTGTGCATTTTGTTTTACGATTTACGTAAAATAGTCATATGTGCACCTCTTGTGAAATGTTTATTCTGATTAATACGGATCTTGTATGCAAAAATTCTCGATATTTATAAATCTTCAAGTAATTAAAGCAAAAGTGATTCCGAGGATCAGGCCTACTTCGAATTTGTTGCATTCCTTGATGTCGTCATAGTCTTCATTTCCGAAGCGTAAATATTTCAGAAGGTATTGGTCTATCAGAAAACAATTTTCTACTGACGGCTAATGGATTTTGCAGAGATGAAGCCAACGACAATGGCACTTTCCCAAGTCGATGAATAAATTTGAAGAAGAAACCAGTATTGAAGTAAAACCATGCTGTGGAGGTTCATCAAATGCGATCACTGAAAATCGTCATCGTGTTGACGAAATGATTCGTGCATTCAGCGTAGTCACAATCTGTTAGCTTGATCACACCTCAACTTTGGTCACAATATAGTATATAAGTCTATGATTCAGGTGCTTTGTTAACCAGAAATTTATAGCTTCACTTCCTAGGTAGTGTGAGATATTGGTGTATAGACTAGTTATATCGAAACTAATAAGAATGCTCTCTTGGTTGACAATGTTTAGGTATGCAATTTAAAAAGTCCATACCGTCCTAGAGAAAGCTTTGTATCGTTTTGCATAAAGGTCTTGGAACCATATCTATTTAGTTGTTTAGGCGTTGTGTACTGGATGATGGTCATGCAATGATTGGGTGTAGTTTCATGTCTCTGGGTTTCGATATTTCGACATATGTGGAATTGTTTACGTTTATGTTGTCTTGGATCTCTTGATTTGTGGAACATGGGTAATCCATAGAAGTTACTGGTTTTTACTTTAAATTTGGTTACATAATTAACTTCATTTCAGTTAGGTTATTACGATATTTTGAGACCAGTCTATGTATCTCGCTCATGGCATTTTTATCCTCGTTTTGGTCTAGCTTCTTGTAGAAGTGTTGTTCATTAAGTTGTTCTATAACCATATCTGTAATAGTTCTTGTCCGTGATAACTATTTGTCAGCTTCTTTGAAACTTATCGATGAAGCCTTTTGTAATTTTTTTTAATGCTTGCAATTGATCTTTAGATATGTTCAATTTACATTTTATCTCCGCCATAATAGGTTGAGTTGCTTATCGTAGGTAACTAATTTATACTTCAAAGGTTTTGTCTCTATTTAAGGGGCGTCTGAAACCTGTTCTGTTTTTAACCAGTGAATCGTCTGTGCACCCAGTATTTAGAAAATATTTTCTCAATCGTAATTTTCGGCAATATTTTTCTGTCTTTTATGGGTTCAGCTTGGTTGGGTTTTGGAGTGGGTGTAAATGTCAATCCATTTTTCAGGAGCGTAATTTCTTCTTTAGATAATTTATTAGTGGATAAATTTAGTATTTTCGGTTTGCTTGTGTGGTTGTTTCTTTAATGTCTCGTGAATAATGATGTTATTAATTTCTTGTTTTGCTGGTAGATCGCCTGTCTTAAAAATAGTTTCCATTGGTGCTGGGAATGTATATACACACACACATATAATAAATATATGTGTGTATTGCGTGAGTGCATATATATGTATGTATTTATTGACTGTATTGTGTATATGTATGTTTGTATTGTGTGTTTGTATTGTGTATATGTGTGTTTGTATAGATATATTTATAAAAATGGATGTGATGTATGTATATATGTATGTATATGTATATATATATAAAAAAACAAATAGTAAATGAGTATATGCATATATACGTACAGGTATGTGCATACCGACATCCACCTGTATGTATAGGTGCATATATGGGTACAGGACATTGCAAACAAACGTAGACGAGAACACACGAGCCACATAGAGAACATTCTACTTCATCAGCTACCCACGTTTTAACACCGGCGTTTCGACGAGCTTAGGCAGGACGCATCGTTAAAACGGCTCGTCCCATGGATCGCAGATTAAATTTGTATACGCAAATT
>NC_068983.1:132601338-132601766 GCF_001194135.2 Octopus bimaculoides | reverse complement strand
TATATATATATATATATATATATATATATATATCTACATGATGCCATATATATATATATACATATAGATATATGTTGGTTGTTTACTACTTATGCTGAGTTTGACAACCTTTTCTACCTACACCTTAGATAAATCATCATGCCGTGTAATGTGGCTTTTTAAACCATACAATGTATTCAAAATACACCAATATACATTGCATATCCGATTTGGACCATCATGAGCTGCATTTAAGTTCTGAACTTTGTGGATCTTAAACGACTTTTGAAGCCTCCGATAGAATGCAAGATAGATAGATAGATGTGTACAAATCCAGATGTATATATGTGTGGGTGTATATATATGTATATGTATATATATTATATATACTATATATACATATATTATGCATATATATATACATATCTATACATATATACATATATATA
>NC_068983.1:132600022-132601328 GCF_001194135.2 Octopus bimaculoides | reverse complement strand
ACATATATATTTATATATGTATATATATATATATATATATGTAAAACGAAGTATAAATAATGATCATGACATGTTCCCTTATTGTAGTAAATTCAACTTTCAGCTGTTACCGATATTCACGTTATTTTCGTTCATTGATCAATTTGCTCAACTGGTGTATTGATCAGGTGAGGAAAAATGAACTATCTTAAATAGTTAATATAAAACTCATCAGACCTATGATATTGTGATGAAAATCAAACATAACAATGATAAATAAGCGATACAGGCATGGGAAAAGGAAAGAAAAGATACAATAAGTATAAGGTGAGCGGAAAAGGGACAAATGGAAAAGAGTAAAAGAGCTAATGTGTTAGTAAAGAAGAACTAAATGAAAGAGAAATAATAGAAAAGAGAGAGCGAAAGAAAGAGAGAAATGAGAGAACAGAGTAGGGGAGGGATAGTATGGAAGAATGAAGCCAGAAAGGGATATGTGATAGCTAGAAATCAAACAGGGGGATAATAATATAAACATTAGTGAGCTTCATGAGTGCAATTGCACATTGTCTTCAGGTTGAATACTATTCAGATAGTGTATTGAAATTTGATATTAGCCATTTACACCAGTGGTCAGCTGAAATGTTTAATATTGGGTTATTACTACTATATTGCGCCGGGGGTAGGTGTATCAAAGAAAATCAAGGGTAAATGTAACACCTCCTTTCCCTCTTTTCTATTTATCTCTCTTCCATTCACCTTATACTTCTTCCCCCTAGTCGCTTACCTTCACATTCCTCTATCGTTTAATTGTCATTGCTTTGCTTCGTTTTCATCAGAATACCATAATTCTGATGAGGATAGTATTAAATATATAAGGTCGTTCCATTTTTCTGTGGATTAGTTGAACAAACCTATAATGACTATCAAAATCAATTATAAGTTGAATTTATTACAGTGAGAGAATATGTAATGACCATGATTAATGCTTTGTCGTGTATACCACTCTGCGTAAAAGACAAGTCCATTTGGGAAAACAGTCATGGATTTACAATATAAAATGTTAGCGAGCTATAACCTCGAATCCGACCACAAAAATACGCAGTGTTTATTACAAATATCAAAAATTTTGTTAGGGTGGTGTATTTGTGTTAACAGAAAGCACACAAAGCATTATATTTTAGTATTATATTTTCAGGATTAGTAATCACCCGAAAGAGCCGTAAGACGGTTCTTGCGGGGCGTTATGGGATTAGTATATTTTGCGTCATCAGCGCTTCACAATTTCAGGATTAGTAATTCTTCATTGTTAATATATACATACGTACAT
>NC_068983.1:132598953-132599452 GCF_001194135.2 Octopus bimaculoides | reverse complement strand
AGAAAAACACGGAGAAAAAAAATTGAATAGTGTTCAGTCAACGGTCAAGCTGGTTCGGATTTTGAAAAAAATATTTTTCCATGCATATGTAGAATTTTCGTAGTACCTTTAAAAATAGCAGAGCCTGCTATAAGTGTGTCTGGTTTTTATCAGATTATTGACATCTAAAGTAGACCTATAGCGTTATTAGTTTTACTAAACTTAACTTATTTTATATAATATCGTGCAGATAGTTTTGAATTGTTTAAGAAACGTCGCACACAGAAGTGTGTATTAAATCGCATATCCCGTTACACACGCACACACACATACATATGCACATATATACATACATATATGTGTACGTATACATAAATACACATACATACATATATATAAATGTATATATATATATATATATATGTATATATGTATATATTTATTATATATATACATATGTATATATACATATATGTATACATTATATGTATATATACATATATCTATACATTATATATAT
>NC_068983.1:132597413-132598211 GCF_001194135.2 Octopus bimaculoides | reverse complement strand
ATATACACATATATAAATATATATATGTTCATAATCATTTGAAACGAGCTTCTGATTTTCTCCTGAAAAAATGGAATTTCACATTGGAAGCTCGTTTGTAATTGTTTGTATTATTACTTTTACAGTTTTCATGACATTGTTTTGTTGTAGGGTGTTAATTTTATGTGTTTATTTATTACCTATTCTTCTTTGAAGGCAACAGTAATAAGCTATTTCGCTTGTACACTATGAATAGTTTGTGTTTCTTCTTTTTGTTGGCATGCATTTCATAACAGAGTGTAGGTATAACATTTTAAGTTTCATTTATCCGTCCATAATGTTTTTTCTAAGACTGCAAAGTAAACGCTTCCTCACATAATTCTTTTCTACCAACAAATTAAAACACGTTATACTTTTCATTACTGTGACATAGAAGTAACATATCTCCCACATACACTGACTCATTTGTTGATACATACATATATACATTGACGACAATGTAGTAAATTTATAAACGAATTTGAGTAAGTTTATTCATGGTTAGCTTCCCTAATGTGACAGCGCTATAACCCTGTCATTCCCCACCACTGCAGATTTGATATTAAAGAATCGAACGCTTTCAGACAATTCAGGCCAAGTCACTTCACTTAATTGCTAGATATTTGATTTTTTTCAATGTTGGATGCGTATATATGGCACATACAGTAGCACACGCATAAAATATACACACACATGGACATAGAAGCATATATCTACATACAAGCGTACATTCATATCTACTTGCGTATGGACCTATACATATATATATGTATATATATA
>NC_068983.1:132595657-132596390 GCF_001194135.2 Octopus bimaculoides | reverse complement strand
ATATATATATATATATATAGTTGGAATTTACAAAAAAAACCAACAAAAGACGAAGACAGATGTTTAAACAACAAACAGGTGTATTAGTTTAACGCTCTGGAAGGTGAGAAAGTCTGTTATGTTTCGAGCTTTCGCTCTTCAACAGGAAGGAACACGAGAGAATAAACACACACATATATATATATGTGTGTGTGTATATATATATATATCCAAGAATGTTAGGAGTTGTGAATCCAACCCACTAACGAATAATATCTATCCAATATACTGCCATTTTCTGTCACTAGACGTCCTTTTTTGATTACTGATATGACTTAATGTGTCGCATGTGTTTGTATATTTTTATTAGTGATTTTCTGAAGGAATTTCGGCATTTTACATTTTTGTATTTGCTGCCGATTAGGTAAACCGTAAATACGCGGTATATTTTAAAATTAGACGTAGGAACACGAACCATGCTGCGTACTGATTCGTGCTTCATATGTTGTCTGGTCATTTCTGCTGACGATAGTCCGACCTTGTAAGATATAATCTTTATCTTACTAAAATTGACTTGAAACCATGGTACAGAATATAGATTGGTAAAAGTTTGTATATTTTTATTAGTGTCCTTTTAGTAAACGAATAAACAGGTAAACTGAGACGATACAATGTCTGGAAGTTGATGAATACCACCTGTTCTCCTGCATTCTCTTATTGCTATATATATATATATATATATATATATATATAT
>NC_068983.1:132575412-132594896 GCF_001194135.2 Octopus bimaculoides | reverse complement strand
TATAGTAAGAGATAGATAGATATGTACACATACATGTGTATGTATGTATGTGTGGGTGTATATATTTTTATAAGACAAAGTATGGAAGTATATATGTGAAATTTTGAATTACTGTGTATCCTGATATGAGTTGTCCAATGTTACTTTTTTGTTATGATGGATGAATAATCTTTGGAGGAAACTTTACCTTTATTTTTAGTATTATTGGGTTTCAAATGCCACATAGATATTTCCACTGTTTCTCCTTGATTTCACACGCTCAATATTTTCGTCTACATTATTTAGGCGTGAACCTTTACTGTACATTTTAAACGGAGGTCGTTTATTTTACAATTACACTACAGTTATACACTGTAATTTTGTAAAAAAAAATATTTATCACTAATTTAAGAATCTTTTCAAAACCACAATATTACGTGTAACACATTATTACTCACCTTCTGTGAAACCGTTTTCGTTTTAGAACTGTTCAGAAATACTCTCATTAACTATTACTCTATTAGCGTTATCATGCTGTTGGAAAATTCGCTGATTACTTAACTCTCAGTTAACTTCTATGTATGTATTTAGCTATCGAAAATTGACCAGTTCACTGCTGAATAATGAGACACATGAAACAAGTTATATTGATATTTCATAGCTTTGATGACTTCTCACATAAGTTGCTGCATTTCACCAGTTAAGTAATAAATTTTTGTTCGCAAAATATCATTCCTATATTTATTAGTCATCATTGCTGTCTTGTTTGACATTGCTTCTCACCTTGTCAAGTTTGAAATGAAATAAGTATTAGTACCTGTATTAGTTCCAATATGAAAAGTTGTAATAATAATAATAATAATAATAATAATAATAACAATAATTATGATAATAATAATAACAATAATAATAATAATAATAATAATAATAACAACAACAACAACAACAACAACTGCATCAATAATAATAATAATAATAATAATAATAATAATAATAACAACAACAACAACAACAACTGCATCAATAATAATAATAATAATAATAATAATAATAATAATAATAATAATAATAATAGCAACAACGAGAATAGTTACAATTCGAATAAGAAACGAATATTGATACAAAACTCTGTTAAGGCATGACTGCAGTTACAAATTATGCAATATTCATATGGCGCATTAGAGATAATGGCGCCTGTGTATCTAATACGCTGCTGTGTTAAATGTTACTAATAACAAATACCATTTTGTTTCGCAGTTCAGTACCATTGATACACTCATTTAACTGCTGACAGCAGATGTATTCTGCGAGTTTTATTACTTTATTAAATTATATCTGAAAAATGAATAGAAAATATCTCTCTATACTAAACATTTACAAAATAATTTTGTGTTTGTTAATTAATATAATATATCTTTTTAATGAGTGTCTGACTGATACAAATATGAAATTTACTTCATCTTGTTTCGATTAAAGAAGAGATTTCTTACGTTATAATTTTGTTTTATCAATAGTCTGTGCGATACATTTCAAGATCGTGTTCAGACAGATATGTCAGAAAGACCATACTGGGCACCCAAATTGGTGCCAAGAAATTAAGAAATATCACATCAAGTTTTATTCACTTCCAGATTATATGCGCATGAAATATTTTGATAACCTTTGACAACTTGCATTTTTTTGTGAGAACTCACTTTGACCAATCGCTTTCTCATGTTTTTTTTTGGTGGGGGGACTGACTTGACAGAACTGAATGAGTCTGTGTGGTTCGATACAAAAGCGATTAACTGAAAATCACATCGAAGCAAAATTTTCTGTGGAATCATCAACCGCTGTTTACTCTTCTCATAGTTCTTGACAATCTGAAGAATAAAATGGGCAATGCTTTCCCCAACCCTATTTTAAGGGAAACAATAGATAAATGAAACATCCAGATAAGTCCTGTTTATATCGGAGTACTCCTCATGGAAACCGATACAAAAGCCATTGAAATTATTACTGCGATATGCTACACCAAACATGTCAAACTCCCGGGCCACTTCTGGCCCATGCAGCAATTTCATCTGACCAGCATGAAATTGATCCAAATGGCGGCATCAGCAAATAGAGTGCTTTGCTTCCCTCAGTAACACACATGCCTTCTTGTTATAACTACACATACATAGTGTATAGCTAAGGCAGGCCATTACATTATATATAGTACCAACCGCACTACCCGTCTTACTAAGTATGTCACCAAAAGTAGAAATAGTTTAATACACGACTACAAAAAACACCATTCTATCTGTTACACCCTGTCTCTACAAAAACTCTTTAAAAAGGCATGATAACACGGGCACAATTCTTAATTGTAACTGCAACAAAGAATGCTCGGAAACGCCTCATTCGATTCTCTAATCACATGTTGTGGAGCGCTGATGACGCAAAATATACTAATCCCATAACGCACCGCAAGAACCGTCTTACGGCTCTTTCGGGTGATCATTTTCACGTGACGTCATTCAGTAGTAGTAACTATCTATATCAATGGCCAAGAGAAAAGTGGGTGCTGAAGCAGAGCCTTTCAAATTCGGTGGGAAACCGACATTTTTAACCAAAGCAAAATTACAAAGTGAAGCTGCTGTTAAACCAAGTTTTATTGTGTTAGAGGAGATCGCAAAATCAGCCAGGCCATTTACCGAAGGAGAGTTTGTGAAGAGCTGCGTGATTAATATGTGTGGCGTTTGTGTCCGGACTAAAAGCAGCTGTTTGCTAATGTGAGTATTAACAGAAATACGGTTGCTGATCGAGTGTGTGAGGTGGCCAGTTATTTGAAAACACAGTTGATTGAAACAGGAAAAGATTTTGTTGTATACTCTCTTGCTGTGGATGAAACTACTCAGGCGACTGATACGGCACAGCTGGTTATCTTTATCCGTGGAGTGGACTCCAATTTATTCGTCAGGATATTAAATCGATGCATAGGGCAACAACAGGAAAGACTTTTTGGAAAAATATGTCAACGTGCAACTGATATGAAACTGTCTTGGGACAAACTTGCTGGACTTACAACAGATGGAGCACCGGCAATGTACGGTGAAAACGTGGACAAGTGAATAGAATACGTTTAAAGATACAAGAAGGGAACTGCACTGGTGAGTTGACAACATATCACTGCACCATACATTAGGAAACGCTGTGCGCTAAAGCCTTAAAATGGAACATGTAATGAGCTCTGTAACATAAACTGTAAACTTTATCCAAGCCAAAGGATTAAACCACCACCAATTTCAACTCTTTCCTGCGCGGAATGCATTTAGAGTTCGGTGACGTGCCTTATTATACAGACGTGTGGTGGCTCAGTCGAGGAAAGGTCCTCAACATAGTTTTTGAGCTGGTTGAGGAGATAAGTCAGTTCATGGACAGTAAAGGAAACGAATCCAACGTTCTCCGGGAGGAAAGGTGGAAATACGTGTTGGTGTTTCTGGTTGACGTAACTGGGCATCTCAATGTTTTAAACATCCAGCTCCAGGGATAGAATCGCAGGATCTGTGTGATATGTATGTCGTAGTGAATGCATTTCAAGTGAAACTGCGCCTTTGCGAGACAGAAATACACCAATAGAACTTGTCTCACTTTCCCTGTTGCTAAGTAATGTCGAGCCGTTTTTAAATACATCAGGAATTGTAATAAAGCTGCATTTTCTTTTTATTTGATGTTGATCTTATTGTAGAAGAATTGGTAAGACATTAGTGAATGGAAGCTGATATTGTAAGGATTCTATGGTAATGTTCTATCAATTATGCTACTGAAATAGTGATTTTAGAAATATAAGTATCCCCGCGGCCATCTATTACTAATCAATTCGCAACGTCTTAAATTTCGTCAACTCCACCACCACAAATAATAAAAAAAATGTTCTAAGTAGTTGAAATTTAAGCATTATTATTGCTAGCATTTGTAAATAAATTTTGATTTCACTTCACATGATAAAATTTATCACATTGTAGGAATACAGATATAGACTTGTCAACTTCTGTGTTGTGGAAATCATTCAAGTCGGCAACTATTTAATTCAAATTGCAAAAACATTTTCTCCCCCTCTCTCTTAGTTTGTTTCATCAGAATATTACTGATAAAGTAGATATTTAATATAAACTGTTCAGCAAGAATTGATTTCTTACATTGACATATTACCAAGTAGTGCTAGTGGACAGAAATACCCAACATAAATGAACACTATTACATGACTGCTATATTCATTATATAAAAGAAAGGAAGGAGAAATACCCTCCAAGCTGCAATACAAATGCAGACAAATGAAAATTTAAATCCGTGATCTTTGATAACACCACTTTAGGGCCCTATAATTTAAAATGATAATAAATGAATAATGATATTCATGACGATGCTGATGATGATAATGATATTAAAAATAATAAAAATAATGATGAGGATGAGAAGGAGTAGAGTAATGATACTAATAACAAAAACGGGTCACAGAGCTGGAATATTTAATCGACAGAAAGCTGAAAAGGCGTTATTACACACAGAAAATGTTTTTTTAAATCGAGAAACTTTTTACACAGAATGCTTCGTCCAAAGGCAACAGTTAGTCGTTCATATATAATACGGAAGACTGGTGAGATTGTTGGGGAAGACTTTTAACATTTCTCTTTGCATGAATGGAGACAAAAGATCATTAATCTCTGATACTATTAAAATACGCCACAACATAATTATGACAAGCGTGTGCAGAACTTGAAATGAGGAATGTAAGAATGCAGCAGAATTAGTGAACGAAAGGAAGTGCTAGATTAAGTGTAGCTTTATACAAACATGAAGAATGCGAAACATAGTAACTCTGTTTATTCCACAGAAAAATCATTATTGGAGTGGCTACGGATTGTAGATTCAAAATGAAAAACTGAGTGCTTGCAGATAGCTGCCTGGGATGAAGTACTAAGCATTAATTCTGCTAGTAAGTGTATTTATTCCGCTTCAAAGTACCATTTATGTAATCAGAGAAGGGAATATTTAGCGTATTTTAGCAGCTTGTGAAATGCCTGTTCAAAAAGAATACAAGATACATCATGATATGCTGTGTCTCAATTTTATGTGAAACACTTTGTAAAAAGTATGGATTTAAAAAGTTCAGAAAGGGGGTACAACCTTGTACTAGTCAGCGTTTACTCAAAAATCTATGTGATGTTGACACCCAAAAACCTGAGCAACCGAACACCGTATCATCGTATATGACATAAAGTAAACTTTTCTTCTAATAGAAAGTTTTCTCATCACAAAAATGTGACACTACTTTGCGTTATCCTGTTGCTTCTTTGTTTATTTCCTTCTGGTTATGTTTTTATTCGAAAATATCAGACAATCTCTTTAGATTTCATTTGGTCTCTCCTATCTCATAGGTAGCTGGATTTCTAATGCTGCGAAGTGTGTTACTTGTTCACTTACTTTCAGCTGTTTTCCGTGTGACACTCATAATCTCTACTGGTTATGACTGGGAAACGGGGTGTTTGAGATTTTGTAGTGCACACTGGCAATGATAAAGGTTTTATTCCTTTTGACAAGTCTATAACCACCTTAAATAAAACTGGGATGGTCCAAGCAAAACCGCAATGGATCCTCTCTGCCGTCGAAATTTTTTAAATACTGAACAAAACACAGCTGTTTTTGTCAGTGTAGAAGAATATAAAAACTGGTACTACATGTTTTGCTATAAACCACCTAAAGAGCGAACGTGCAAACGTCCTCACAGTATCTGAGGTATAAAACGCTATGGTAACAGTAACAACATAATCAACAAAAACAGCAGCCACTATAGCAACAGCAACAGGAGAAGTACCTATAATAAAGACAGCAATTACAGATGTAGGACTGCAAGCAATAGCTGCCAAGACACCATCAAAGTAAAAAAAAGATCAATTTCCCTCTACCACCATTGCTGCAAGAGTTTTGCCTATATCCTCAAGTTCACTAACTAAAACATTCAAATGGAAGCTTACGCATATGTTACCCGTTCCCTATCAATTAAACTACACAGACTCACAAACCACTGATGTAGACTTTTGTTGTGTGAAGAGAACAACATACAAATAGGCCATTATTCACAACATAAACAAATATTAAACTTACTGGCAGGAATGAAGGAACGGATAAAAAACTCTGCATTGGGACAAAAAAAAAATGCAGCAACAACCAAACCAATATTCGACATAAATCGAGCTTACACTCATCAGCAACGCTATAATTCAGACGAAATTCGATGATTAGGTGGAGTACGTAGTCAATAACGAAAATACATCCTCAACACAGTGAAGGGTGTTTATAGATTTATCCAAACTCTAAATATACGTGTCTTGTACATATGCATACAAATAAAATACCTTTAATAATATGTGAACTTTACATAAAAAGTAATCAGAAATATAGCATTTTGAGATTAAAATCCAGCATATAAACAGCAAACCTGTGTTAGCAGGAGTATGCAGGGTCTATGCTGTGAGAGAGAACACCAACATTTACGGGGGTAGAACATGGCAGGGTCTACAGGTAAATGAGTATATACAACATCTTTGAAAGCGAGTGACAAAGAGAGTAGTGTTAGGGTTAATATTCACAAAGAGCTGCATCCAAAAAATTAGGAACTTTTTGAAAAGGAAGTGAGTAGGTGAAGGACCCATAAACTAAATTTAGAGAAATTCAAAGATGAAGACAACTGATTATTCTCAGTTGAATCTTTATAACAGTGAGAAATGAATATGCCCTTTACTTCTGTCGCTAATTGTTGCTATTTAATTGTTTACCCCCAAAACCGCGTGAAATATAATTTATCTGCATTTCTGTTTAAAATTGTATGGAATCTCGCACAAATGAGGCACTGAAATCGCATTATTTATGCATAAGGAAATTTTAGCTAAGATATTTCACAGAGATGCCACGATAATGTTGGTTTCAAACTTTGGCACAAGGGCAGTAATTTGAGGGAAGATGGTAACCTGATTACACCGACCCCAGTGATCAATTGGAATTTATTTTTTGGATTCAAAAAGGATGGAGGGCAAAGTCCGCCTTGGCGGTATTTCAACGCAGAATGTATGGTCGGAAGAAATCTCCGCTGAGCATATTTTCTGTAGCGGTAACGATTCAGGCAGCTCGCTGCCATGAAATGTCACGGTAGCGAACAAAAATATTAAAATAATTCCTTTTGACATTCATCATCTGCCACAAACAATACTAAAACGTGCACACGTATTCGCAAATAAATAATTTCATGTGGTTACTCGACCTGCAAGATTTGAAAGACCAGTCTCAGTCAGATAGAAAGACATATTATAATAATGAAAGCAGAACTCTAATTATATAAAGTATTATGCACATTAAATATGTATGTAATTACTACAATAATGCAATAATCTAAAATTAAATATTTTACATTAAATATGTATCTATTGATAGAAATAATATAATAAAATACCACTAAAATTGCTTTAGACATATGTATCGTGCAAAAAAAAAATGGTTGTAATGTATATAATATTTATTAATTATAATTAAAAATATTTCAAAGTTTAGGACAATGTAATAAGAAAATAATCAATATTTAGTTTAAATATTTGCCGAAGATTTTTTAATATCTCTTAAACACTACTTTGCTAATTTTGAAATAAAGCAGTAAACAAAGTTTTAACATCGTCACGTGCATACAGATCATGCAAGTCAAGAGATCAATGTAGATTTAATAATTATTGAATTCCTATCTATTGAAATTGCAGTTTATTGAAGCATATTATAGTCAGAAAAAATCTATCTAGGCCCCTGCTGCATGGTCATGAACTATTAATCTTGATATGAGATCACCATGTCGCGCACATGTGGTTATTATGCATGTGCCTGGTGTACCCTTATCAGGCGCGTAGTCATGACGTATATACTGGCTTCGTATACTTTACCCCAGTGTCACTTTGATGGCATGCACTACTCTTTCCCTCAATAATAATAATAATAATAATAATAATAATAATAATAATGATAATAATAATGGCAATCATAGCTTTTTATCTTTACTAATTAGAAGTGAAAACGTGTTACATGTATGTTTTGTGTTGGTGTAAAAGATGGTGTACAGCAAACATTCTGCTCAAAACCGCAGATTTGCTTGTCACTTACTTGACCATAACCAGTTGGGTTATGTCCTTTAGTGCCTGAGGATACATGAACGTCTGATCACGTGCAGGAGTAGTGGGGGCGCATCATAACCATGTGCTCAAAGAGATTATTTGGAGTTTGAATAATGCACCTCAGGAAACATGAGTGTTTCGTTCATCATCTTTAAACAATCCTTATTCAGGGACCTTGAGCGGAACGGGATATTCGATATTGACAGCTCGCCTCCTTAATGATAGAAATAATAATCTCCTCGACTCTAGGAAGAAGGTCTGAGATTTGGTTCGGAGAGGGGATAGTCAGTTACATTGACTTTAGTACTCGACTGGTATTTATTATATCGTCTTCGAAAGGATAACATAATAAGAGATCTTATATTTTCCATTTTCATCATATCATTAATATCTTTATTTCAACATAATCTACTACGACCAAAATAATAAATATAAGCTGGATATAAAAAATTAAAAAACATACAGTACATGATGGCTTTGTTATTGAGGTGATGACTACAATTACCACTACTGAAACATTCGTATCAGAGAAATCAAAATATCTCATCATAATCTTGTATGTGTCTATCAATATTTACATCACACGCTTCTCACCAGTTTCCACCATTTCAATACCAAGGTATTATGGGTGGGGGAGGTAGAGCTGAAAAGAAGGAAACAAAATCACGCTATTTACATATTCCTTGCATCTCCTCGTCCTTATTAAAATCACCATAACCTTCCTAATCTTCGCCCATCCTCACGCCTCACCATCATACCACCACCACCACCACCAACACCACCACCACCATCACCACCACCACCAACAACAACAACAACAGCAACAACAACAACAACAACACCGGCAACAACAACATCAACATGAACAACAACAACACTACCACCGTCGTCGTCGACATCGTCATCCGCATCTTCATCGCAATTTTTCTCATCCTCCGATATTTTCCATATTTACTTGTGTAATTATGCCTTCAACAATTCCATGATAACTTATACTGCACTACCTGGTGCATCTCCTTGTTTTCAAAGAGAGAGCAGCGTGGTCTTACATTGACAATATATATAGTTCTTTTGGGATGAGTTAAAGTATCATTTGTGTATTATGTAATGTTAAGTGTTGTTAAGGCTGGAAGCTGTCAGAATGGTTAGCGCGCCGGGAAAACAGCTACACGGTGTTTTATCCGTCTTTTCGTTCTGAGTTCTAATTCCACTGAGATCGTCGACTTTGCCTTTCATCATTTCTGAGTACTATTTGAGACCTGGGGTCGATGTAATCGATTTCTTTCCCAACAAAATTGCTGGCCTTTTCCCCAAATTTGAAACTCATGTTAAATGTTGTATACATAAGTATTCATAAATATGCTGTTATTTATAGCTTTTTCTGCTTCGGGTTTCACTGTTCCAAAATAGAATAAAGTGTTATTCAATTAGGTAGGTCGTAATAAAAGACAATGTATGTGTTATGTTATATTATTAGGTTTTATTTCTGTCATTGTATTTTAAGAGTGTTAACGTGTATGTCTATGCATGCATCTGGAAAATATACTGTGTGATTTCCGCTTTTAAATAGAAATTATCTCATGTACAATGTTGACTGTCGATTACGGCTCTATTTTAAAGTATGAGTAGATTTGGCTTACCAGGGTTGTTGTGCTGATGCTGTTATTTTTAAGGATAACTATTATTTTTGCTACGACTTTACTGTACAATCCCTATTCATTTAATTTCTAATTTTCGCATTTCGAAGTTTCCGCTTTCTCACAGTTTCTCAACATATATCCAGTCAATATTTTACCTACAAACGATTGGAATGTTTATTAGATCACGGAGCTTTATTTCAGTCCTTGATAATTATACCAAAAACGGCCTTCCTTAATCTGCTTGCCGGTCTAGACAAGCAGCTTGTGATAATCGCTTATCTGATTGTTCCTTACTCATACGCTTTTCTTCCGAGAAGCCTAATTTTGACAACGATGTCAGATGTTGTCACTTACTAGACAAGAACTATTCCAGTGTTTTTCTCCTTTATGTTCGGTTAATAGACTTTTACATTATTGTTTCCTCGAAAAAAAAAAGCATTTTATATATTCCAAGTTCATTAATCAATCTTCGGATTCTTCACAAATCAAATGTTCTATTGATCGCTTTCATATTTGTAATCGACTTGTTGCTTTAAACGAGTTTATAATTTGTATCATATATTCCTTTTATTTTCGTCTTGTCTGCATACAGAGTATACATACAATATTGATATTAGTTTTGAGGTGTTACATTGAGACCGTTGTTAATAGATTCATAGTTATATTTTTCTGTCAAGTTTTAAATACCTTTAAAGTTCAAGTTGTTGTAATAACAATTTGGTGTAGAACTAACAAAGTTGTTTTATGCAAATCCACAATCTCATTATCTGACTTTAATTTAAATACTATTCTCAATCATCCGCAGGACACGTTTCTAATTTTCCTTTATGTCTCTGCTGTTGTGTTTTAGCTATTTCGTGCTTTCCAAGGATATTTTGGAAATTCTGGTGTAATTTTTGGTGCTATCTCAATGTTTGGATCAAATTGATTATTGTATTTTAGATACTTTCTTTCTTTTTATGGTAGCTTTGGTATAGTCATCTTGTCACATATTAACTTCTGTATCTTGGTATATTTTATAAAATCGATTTTAGTAGATGATCCAAGTATGTATTTCGTCTTGTGAACAGATTTGAATTATCAATATTGGTTGGTGGTCTTTTAGTTTGCAATTGTAACATTTGTTAGTTTGGTTCAGCAGAAATGTTAATGAGATCAGAGCTTGAGAAAAGAGAAGAGATAAGAAGATATTTTGGATGAACTATCTTGATATAGACATAGGTTGGTTTTAATCATATTGTAATGGTATGGATTCAACTTCATCCGATTGCTGAGTGTCTGGTTTTACATTTTAAGAATGCATCGCTGTTATACTGTGCTAGTATTGTAGCTGCTATATTTATTGGGAATAACTGCAGTAGCAAAATATGTGCCCTGTTATGAAATATATTTCCGTTATTCGAAGTACAAGATGTTGTTAGTATGATGCTTAGAATAAACTTATGCCAAGTTGGTACACCGATTTTATATAGATTATCTGAAATAATCTATCACGTCCAGATTTGACCAAATATTATCCCTGCGATTCCCAGCAATATAAACTGTATATACAATAAAGTTGTAAAAGCTGAATTTCAAATTTCAAGTAAATTCGACCATAGCATCCTTCCCTTGTTCAATAATGAAGGTTACGGTTGGACAGTAAAACAATTATGTGAGTTGCAGAATAAACACAGTAACAGAGAGTATAGTTACAGCTCAGCCCGCTAGGCAATATGTTAGGCAACTGTACATTTGGCTTGTAATTTGTTTATATAAAGTATATAATTGTATTTACGATATTATTATTTTTTTATTTCATTGTTTTAAACATCCCTGTTTAAATGAATATGATATGTTTTTCTATTCATAAGCGACCCTGACATCTCGAAAATAGTAGATAAAATGCAATAGTACAATACAATTGGCTACAATCTTTTCTGATGTTGTAAATTAGGACACCAGGAAGAAAGTTGTGTATACTGCAAATATTGAACGTAATGTAGACGACAGCTTGGCTGCTTGGAAATAGGTAGTCCACATCATTTTCCATTCTATCATTTAGTATTACCATAATGAATAATATATTTAAGCTTGACGAACGTAGAAATGTAAGTATTCAACGAAAAGTTTCTTAAAAGTCAAATATCCAGACTCTCAACTAGACTTGAAACCAATTCCGCATTCTGAAAAGATACACTCATAATCACATTTATATCGATCCAAACATCTATTAAATCAATATCTAAATGACAGTGAGAACGATTATTACTGACAAATGAATAGCACATATTATTTAGTTGTGCACTACAGAAACCATGATATCACCTATAGGTTAACAAATGTTTATAATGTCTCAATCCACATTTGATTTATTGCGACTTACTCAAAGGAAAAGTAGAGTTTCGGTGCAAGTATTTCTATGACCTGAACAAACAGATAAACTGTAACTGTGACCCAAACTCTTTGAAGTTTTTCATCGATTCAGGTAAGATGAAGTATTGTACAATGGAAGCAATAAGAGTTTAGTATATGTAAAGCATGGAAGGAAAACATGGAATGCTAGCTGAATCTATAAGCATTTATCTTGAACTAATAATATATTCTATTAGTCTCAATTTAATGTGAGATTATTTATGTACAATCATGACAAAGGCTTTCTCCATTTGTAAAATGAATTTAGTGATTGTTTGGTAAGTGCGAGGTTAGAGGAAAGGATTTTTCAGGCATAAATATGCGTAGATTATCAGCGATTTGTCGTTTTCGTTGAAACTGAATAAACGGATTTCGCGCCTGAATTACTTTTATAAGCGATACTAAAAGCTTCCATTGAAACTACAGAGCTGAACTCTACCGTAAATTTGTGAATAACCAGCTGGATTGAAATGAAAGATAATGTTTCAGAAAGGCATCCAAAACACATTTTCTGCGTTCATATAGAAATTTCTATACGAATAAACTTGGCGGAATAATTGAACGTCACAATCTAGGTCATACTTAACAAATGTCGGTCACAGAAATCAAATATCTGATCAATTCGACCACATATTTTAATGTATTTGATTTTGATACATAGAAGAAAACCGTTGTCAATCTTAATGAACAATGCATCTGTGTCTTTCAAACTAGTTATGAATTACAATAAATCATGAATTCTCAACAATATTTCCATGCAATATCGGGGAATACCAAGAAACTCTTTGGTGGACTGGCGGAACAGATAAGGAGTTGAATTGAATGTGTGGTGGTAGCTGATCTGATTGTAAGTTATGACGGCAAGGCCACCAACAACACTGGAACAAATCTATTTCGCCATTAACATTACTTTGCATAACATTTTACATATTAGACGAGGAGAGTTGCCTTCCTGAAGCCACTGTTGGCCTTTCAGAGGAGAAACGTTGCTAAGCCTGTTTCGTATGAGAGAGGACAGTCAACCATAACAGAAGCGGTACTTTCGTTCTTTTTTTACTCTATGTCTTTCTCTCTCTTTGTATATCATAAGTAAAATAATTCAGAAGACCAGGATAATATTTTATGATGATTAGTATTTACCAAAGTGTCCAAAGCATATTAGATAAACGAAACTTTTGTCCAACAGGTATACAAATCCATAGAATTTGATATATTCTCTGTGTCAGTCAAGAGCAAAATTAACAACCGAATTTATTGTATAGTGGCATATAGGTATAAAGAAAATATGTGAAGTATGACCACTTCGAAACTTATATGATCTGAAGAACGACTAAGGAACTCTACCTGTGGCATTGTTACGCCATTGCTAAGAAAGCCTGAGAAATATGCGTAAAGCATAGCATCCAATTTTCTTGGCTAAACACGTATAATCATTTCGTTCCTCAGACATGTTTTAGTATAGAGACGTTCTAATGACAAATTCGTAGAAGAATGCTATTGTTATATCGTTTCAAATTGCAACCTAAGACAATCCCACTCAGCGCACCTGACAAGAGTAATATCTCTAACTCCTCCAGAAACTGATCATGTGTCAAACGTCAGAAATCATATTCACAAACAACATATTCGCTTATTTTAGCTGCTTAGTTTTTGTGCTGTTTCCTTTAATTTCTGCTGATTTGAAGTATTTTCTATCTTGCTGTACTTAGTGCATTTGAGAAGGTTACTTGTAATGTAAGGTAAATACCACGATGATATCCCAGCAAAACGGACCAAAAATATTCATAACCACTGTTTAAAACATTCGATGACATGCTGTATATGAGTACCTGAAGTGATCTACAAGCGAATCAATGAGGGAAGTTTAGTTGAAATAATGCATAATACTTTATATAGAGTGAGAATGAAACTGTCAAAGGTGAGAAAGAGAGTATACATACAATGTATATAACTTAAAATTGTGTCTTAGAAGTTAAATGAGGTTGAATAATAAATGTATGTAAGGTTCATTGTTGCATGCATTATACTAGATAATGGGGTGTGAAATGCGCAGTCAGGGCAATTTTATTTGACAATTTGATTTTAAAATGTATTTAACTCATTAAAGGTATTCAATAAATTGCCCATGTATTGACAAGTAGGCATTTATCTTCGTACGCCAGTATTTTATCATCTCAATTTCTGAATGACGTTCTTTTTTTCCTTCTGTATTTTAACGGATGTGTACCGTAGACGTTTCCTTGTCTTTAGTTTAAGTTTTATTAAATATCATCTGAGATAAGTGATAACTGTTCAAATTTATTTTCAGCAAAATCTGACAGCTATCACTTAACTCAATTATATTTTAATGTCGAGGAAACAATCAATAAATCAATAATTGTTTTTCGTTTCTATATTTGAATAGAGACACAATTTCAATAATATAAGGAAGGAATTATATTTATGGTTAATAGACATTTCTGAAACAACAACAATAGTGACTGTTATCTCTTACAGGTTTTATGAGACTCATATATCTCATTAGCCAACCAATATTGTGTTACAACTAAACATAGACGCTAAGTTTTTTTGTTGAGTTTAAGAGTATTAAATTTTCTACGCGAAAAGGACGAAATATTTTTGATATTTGATATGAAGAAATTGTTATTAAGAAGAATAGGACATAGGAAAAGAGTTAGATAAATAAAGAGGAGGGGGAGAAAGAATAATGGTTTCTAATTTAAGCACAAGAGAAACAATTCTAAGGGGAGGAGAATTGTCGATTACATAAAACATGTTTCTTTTCCTTTATGCGCCACGTAGCGAATAAGGGTAAAGTTGATATCGGTGACATTTGAACTCAAACTGTGAAGAACTGGAAGAAATACAACATAGAATGTTTGCGACGCTCTAAAAATTATGTGAATATACTGCTCTCATCTACTAACTTCGAATTTTAGTGCAAAACCAGCAATCTTGGTACAAGTAGTTTTGAAATTAAATCGAATCCAACACTTGAACATTTTATTACTTTAATGACTGGAAGAGTGAATAACGAAAACGACTCACAGAGAGTTCAAATCAGAATATAAAAATCAGAAAGAAATAGCGGAAGGCATTTTTCCTTGATGAGCTCACGAATCTGATACTCTTTTGCTGTTAAACTTACTAATACAGGCATAAGATCCCGAATTTAACTCCAGGCAGATAATTTACCAATCAATTGCTCATCCATTAAATGGTAGTTTTCATTTATTTTACAAGCGAATTTTAAAAATTGGCAAATGGATTGCCTCCAAGGCCAATGTAGCCTTCCATTTCTCCTGAGGTCAATAAACTATTCGCATATATATAATCGGTTTTTCTCTTCCCTTAATGTGAAACATTCTATCAATGTTGGAAACAGTTAGTTTCTTCTTCTTCTTCCATTGTTATTAATATGATGCGATTACAGTTCTAATCTTATCCACGCACAACATTTGCGATAATGGAAAACTAACAAATATTTAACCGAAGTACCGTCGAATAGGATTATATAAGATATATACGGATCAACGAAGCATTCATCCGTTCAATGTCTGCACATTGCTGATTTGTAGAGATTGTTTGAAAAGATGGTACCGTGTGCCGGTCGAGTCCATTGAGAATTTTGAACGTCGCCTTCCTAGGGACAAAGGAGAAGCAAATGTGATATTTATCTGCTTGGAGTTATAGTAATAGAGAGTGTACCGATAAGGATCTTGAAAATACGAAGAGCATTTTTGCTTCAAACGTTTGTAAGTTCCATTTAGAAGGGGTAGGAGAGTGGAAACAGTAGTCTTGAATGCAGCTTTTGTTGGGTGAATAGATCTATCATTATAAGTCTTTAAGTCAGGGAAAAAATGTCGCATAGTAGAGAGAGAGAAGTGGGAAAGAAAGATGAATGGAGAGAGACCGTGTGAAAGAGAGATGGACAGAGAACAGGGGGGGTCACGGGAGAGAAGGGAGAAAAAGGAGAGAGAGAGAGAGGGTGAGAGTGTGTGTGCATTGAAATTTGCTATTCACAGTAAACCTGGACCTTTGGGGTTCTTGATTAAACCTTGGTTGTAATTTTACACATTGATATTGTAGCAATTAATAATATATAAAAAAATAATAAATGCGCCCTTTTAAGGCACATGGGTCCGGTTTTCCGGTTTCAATGGTTTATGTGCTCCCCAGCAGGACGGGACGCCAGTCCATTGCAGCGTTACTCATTTTTGCCAACTGAGTGGACTGGAGCAACGTGAAATGAAGTGTTTTGCTATAGAAACCAACGCGCCATCCGGTCCAGGAATCGAAACCACAAGCTTGCAATCATGATGCAAACACCCTAACTACTAAGGCACGTGCCTCGACAATCTATAATATAACTATTTGATAATAATTCTGTTTGTCAGTGCGTTACTTAACGCGTTGGTAATGTTTACATATGATTAGAGAAAAAAAGAGAGTAAGAAAAGTGGAAGGGAGAAAAAGACTGAGGAAAAAAGAGGGAGAGGGAAAGGTCCGTGACGTGAGGTACAGGGAATGTAATTGTAACGTTTTCATGTGATTAGTTAAAGAGGAAAAAGGGAGGAAGAAAAGGCGACAAAAAAGGAGGATAAGGCGAAGGGTGAAACAGAAAGAGGGAGAAATAAAAAGAGGGCGTGAGAAGCGTCTATGACATGAGGTAGGGGGAACGTAATATTTATTATACGGTTGAAAATGTTAGTTGGAGGTAGAGTAGGAGATTTATTAAAATTTTAGCAGAAGGGTAATGTTCTGATTGTGAGGTTAAAATAAGCACAAAGAGAGAGAGAGAGAGAGAGTGGGGGCAGAAAGGATTGAAAGAAAGGCGAGACAGAGGAAGGAGAAAGAGAGGGAACAAAAGATGATGATAGTGGTGTTGATGGAACTTGAGTTGGCGGTGAGTAACAGATGAGCGAGTATTTGGGATAAAATATTTGGGATAAAATATTTGGGATGAAGTTTTCAAAAACATCCTAATAATAACTCACGCGGCGAGCTGACAGGATCGCAAAGTGCTAACCGGTATTTCGTCCTACTTTACGTTCTAAGATCAGATTCCACTTAGGTCATCTTTCCCTTTCATCCTTTCGGGGTCGATGAAATAAATACCAGTTACGCACAGGGTCGTTCTGAATTGAAAACTCGCTGATGTCAGCTTTGTTTTTTTATCATTACGGGATCGATAGAATAAGTACCATGTGAATAATGGGGGGTCGATGTAATCGATTGATCTTTCCCCATAATTCCATGCCTTGCGTTTGAAGTAGAAAGAATTATCGTAATTATATATGTTGTTTTGGAGCTCGTAAGTTGGTATTGATGTTGTGGTTTTCAGAAAAGTAATATTGAAATATCTTCTACCATTTATCTAGTAAGCCAAACAACATTCTTTCAGTCTAGTTGTATTTGGGAAACTTTGGCCCGCTCCCGAGGAATTTTCTAACGTTTGTGTATCTTTGTTACACCCCCAACACACATAAACACATACAAGGCGGCGAACTGGCAGAAACGTTAGCACGCCGGGCGAAATGCTTAGCGGTATTTCGTCTGCCGCTACGTTCTGAGTTCAAATTCCGCCGAGGTCGATTTTGCCTTTCATCCTTTCGGGGTCGATCAAATAAGTACCAGTTACGCACTGGCGTTGGTATAATCGACTTAATCCGTTTGTCTGTCCTAGTTTGTCCCCTCTGTGTGTAGCCCCTTGTGGGTAGTAAAGAAATAACACATAATCACATACGCACGTATTCTTTTATGAGTTTCAGGCATATGGAGCACCTCGTTAAAGGGTTTTTGTCGAATTCTATCGGTCTCTTTCAGGGATATAAACACGCCAACATCGGTTGTCAAGCGATTGTGGGGGCACAAAGACAGACCGACATACACACACGCACGCACACAAACACACGCGCACACACACACTCAGAAGCAGCTTAGATTAGTCAGTAGATCCTCTACTATTTTTTTCACAAGACAACGCCAGACAATACAGACCAGATCGCAAAAATGACATTGGCGGAACTACAGCAGTTGGTGTTGGCATTTATCCAGCATCCACCATACTCGCCTGATCTTGCGCCGACAGATAAAAACTTCTTCCAGAATTTGGATAACTTTTTGATAGGAAAAAATATACTTCCGTCGATGCTGTAAAACAGGCCTTCCAAGATTTTATTGACTCTAGATTGCCAAACTTTTACAGTTCCTGGTTGGACAAGCTACAACTGAAATGGCAAAAGTGTATTGACAATATGGATGCATCCTTTGATGAATAAAACTGTTTCATATATTTATAAAACTATTTCTTGTATTTATAAAACATTAGAAAACATTTTTCTTTTCTACAAATTTCATACTTGACGCCCTAATATATATGTGTATATGTGTGTGTGTGTGTGTGTGTGTGTGTGTGTGTGTGTGTATACATATACACGTGTGTAAATATACGTGTATTATTATTACTAGTTTATTTGCGTGCGTTCTTTCGTCAGGTATTCTGTGAGACCTTCAATGACTATTTGTTTCTGTTTCTCTTCTCTTCTTCCTTATTTCTTTACTGCCCACAAGGGGTTACGCGCAGAGGGAACAAACAAGGACAGACAAACGGATTAAGTCGATTATATCGACCCCAGTGCGTAAATGGTACTTATTTAATCGACCCCGAAAGGATGAAAGGCAAAGTCGACCTCGGCGGAATTTGAACTCAGAACTTAGCGGCAGACGAAATACCACTAAGCAATTCGCCTGGGCTGCTAACGTTTCTGCTAGATCGCCATATTCTTCTCTTCTCTTCTTCTCTTCTTCTTCCTGTGCTGCCTATTCCATTTTGTCGTTCTATTCCACAGAAAGGCAAACTAGACAAGACAGGCAGGTCCAGTGAATAGAAGAGACATGGAAAACAAGTAGTCATTGAAGACGTTACAAAATGTGTAACAAATGAACTCTGAAAAATAAATTAGTTTCAATACTAAAGCTAAAGTGAAAATACTAAATAGTGCGTGTGCGAATTGACAAAAGGACCATCCCGAAATATAACAATATTTGTTTCAACACATGATTTCACATCAAGAATCTTGGGAAACAAATACATGAACACGTATATATATCTATCTATATCCATATCTATATCTGTATGCATATCTATATCTGTATCAATTTCTATTTATCTATGTATCTATCTATCTATCTATCTATGTATCTATCTATCTATCTATTTATCTCTCTCTCTCTTTCTCTCTCTCTCTCTCTCTCTCTCTCTTTCTGTATATATGTATATATATATATATATATA
>NC_068983.1:132569335-132575185 GCF_001194135.2 Octopus bimaculoides | reverse complement strand
TATGTATGTATGTATGCATCTATTTATTTACGTATGTGTATATATACTTATATATATACACATCTATATATGCACACATCCTAAAACATCCTTATATGATTTGGTAATATATAAGGTTTGTCTGCATTTTTTTATTGTTTTATACTCATTGTTTCCTCCCAATATCAGCAACATCCAACGCTTAATTGTTGCAGGATTCCGGACCGGGCTTTTGGATGAAAGTCTGATGAAATGCCACTGATGTTTAAAACAGAAAATATTAAATAACTTTCTACGTGGAACACTTGAATGACGTGCCATTTAAATCAAGGTGGTACACCGAAACAATTGTAAGTGATCATTAAAAATATGCTAAAATACTTCTTTGTCATCTTGTTTGGATTATATACAGTATATAAAATATATACATATACATACATTATATATATATATATATATATATATGTGTGTGTGTGTGTGTGTGTGTGTGTGTGTGTGTGTGTGACAGTTAGAGGTTAGGAAACCAACCAACTAAGGGATAGTGCCTATCCAATAAACTGCTGCACCAAATTATTCATACCCAAATGCTGGTTATTGCGTGACAATCTCGCAACTGAATGTCATATATGGGCGGGGTGAAATTTATACGGCAAATAAGAAAATGGAGAGGATACAAAACGAAATACACCATCCGGTAGGCATACCAGTGTGTCTATTTATTCCAAGACATTGGAAAGTTTTAGAAAACATACACATGCATAATTGTGTTACACACACATGTATTAATATTACAGAAAAGAGCAAAAGATCAGATCCTTACGGCCGTTTCTGTCAAGTGCCAAGGATATCCTCTATGCCATCTCCATCTCTTCAGTGTTCTGTAGGGATGGGCAGATAAAAAGTTTGAATGGTGAGTGTGCCTCTAGGCTTCTTCAGAGGGTCTAATCGCTTAGGATGGCTAATGAATATAATAAACAGTTAACAATAGTTACAGTGTAATTGTTATTATTGAAAAGGGCAGAACAAGAAAATGAATAGGAGCAAACATGAGGCTGTAAGAGAAGTATAACTTATGAAAATGAATTGGGTATAGTTACTGCATGTGTTTGTTTTCTTCTAATACGTTCTAACGCTTTGGAATAAATAGACACACTGGAATGTCTACCGGATGATGTATGTCGTTTTGTATCCTCTCCATTTTGTTATTGCCTATACATACATATATATAAATAAATTCAAAAAAGGATAAAACACTTTTACAAGAATTTTATCAAGAAGCCAGTGTGTAAAAAAATTCATTAGGGAAATTTCTATTCCCAAGAATATAATTATAATGCCCTTTATATAAGCATACACACACACACACACACACACACACATATATATATATATATATATATATATATATATATATATAAGCAGAGATACAGTCATAGACACACACGCATATACAAAATGTGTGCATGTGCTTATTCGTATTTGTGTCTGCAGCTTACTGTAGCATTCATATATATTCATACACCTCACCAAACCTTGTGAATTAAGCATTTTCCTCTTACTTCGCCTACTGCACCAATTTAAAATATAGGCGGTTTTCTTTTAGATAGCTTTTAATATATTATTGATGCGACCGTAAAAGGTCGCATCAATAAAATTGTTCCGGCGTTTTGTGTTCTTGGTTCCCCCACTCCCCCAAAAAGATGAAAATAGATGTGCTGGCGACATTTATGACATTTGTCATACACACATCTCCTGATATTCATAATTATCACAATGGTAACGTTATCGTCTATGGTGACACTGCGAACTTTGATTCATTGAACCAATGCAAACGATGAATACTCAATAGCACTTTATATATGAAATAAGTGCCTCTAACCTTCTGCCAGTGTTATCTTATGCATCGTCTGCTGAGAACTTCACATCCTCGCTGAAGCGTAAAGTTAAGATTTTTAGGTATTCAAAACATTCTATATAAAGTTAAGTATTTATAAAATGAATGATGACGGAGAAAAAAAAAGAAAAATAATAAAAATTGTATATGTACAGACATATATATTTACATATGCATATGTATATGCATATGTATATGCATGTATTTGCGTATACGTATATATGTATGTATGTTATAAATGCAGATATTATGAGACTTCAATATATTTATGAAGACTGACATGAGATGAAGGAGGCGAATAGCTTGAATATATGAACAAGTGATTCGAGAGTAGAATCTAATAATCCGTAGTTCTGTAGAGATTGTTACGATACGTTACTCAATGTAAATAGAATTCGTATTCAAATAGATAACAGCAACAACAGGGGATGAGAAAAAAATAGTTATAATCGTCATCTAAATCAATCTGTATAATATTTTTTTTTTATTCGGAACTACTGTTGCTTAATTGAGTATATGAAGTCATTCGTTCATACATTAAAATGTATATAGTTAGTTTGAAAATATTGAATTATTTGTAACCTTCTGACATTCCTTTTCGCTATGTAAACTTATTACGCTCTCCAAACCTTAGGTGATATGGAATATTGCTTCCACATTGGATATTGTGCTGCTCTCACAAAGATAAATTTGAATGACAACGTATAAAGAAATGTTATTGGACTGTTTCTTTTTGAATTGCTTGTAAACTCTGTAAAAGACTATTGCCCAAATTAGAAGTGTCACCTCTCTATGCCTCTTCCCCTCCATTTCTGTCTCAAACACGTTGAGATTGCTGGTGTTGTTCTCATTCTAGTGTTTATATTTACCACTGTCTCACTTGTCTCCAATTCTCTCGTCATCCATATTGTGTCCACTCTCTAAAAGGTTTTACAGAAATGAGTTACATTGACATATAGACCTTCATGTATCACTCCTTGTATTCGTTTCGTGTGAAACCTATTAAAATTTCTACACTCTCATTCGGACATGTTTCGTGGGACCTGCGAATGCAATGGATATACCTCCTGTCAATGTGAATATAAAATCAAAAGAAATTATGTTCCTTTCCGTCGAGCAATGATGTAGGCGGTATTGCAGTCACGTTATTGCAAACAGGCTCTTCAAAAACAAATTATGCTGCTGGAGTGTGAGGTGCAGTTTGTAAGAAATATTTACGTCTGCTAAAATAGTTCTTTTCCAAGCATGGGATTTAGGTCTAATAGATTCCTTCTGATACATATGTATATGAGCAAAGAAGTGGCTAGTTCTAAATTCTCTAAACGACAAATAATTTATTCACAACATATAAACAGAACAGAGAAGTGACAGACAACTGCTGATCTTGTAACGTGCAAAGTAGCTAGTTGTAAAATCTCTAAACGAAATATAAGTAGTAACAATAGTAGATGGTAATATTTTGGCACTATAACATGGCTGTTCCACACAGAACTATGTTACTACATTTTAATCCCAGGAAATTATCTCTTTCAGATGGTTAACGACGCACAACCTGTGTTACCGTCTGGTATAGTTACTACTTATAACTCGTTTAGAGATTTTTATGACTAGCTACTTTGCTCGTTACAAGATCAGCAGCTCTCTGCCGCTTCTCTGTTTATATACAGTGAGTAGGGACGATTGATTGCCATCTCAAGCAGGCAGTTATACAGTACAGATGACGGGAAAAAACCCAGAAACAATGGTCCACTGGTCTTGCCAAGATGGAAAGGAGTGATTCCCTCCATTTCTCACTATATATCGGTCACAGTCTCTGTGTCGTTAACCAATTGGAAGAGACGTTTTCCTGATGTTAAAATGTAATAACATGGTTCCGCGTAGAACAGCGGCGTTATAATGTCTACTACACACACACAAACACACACACACACACACAAACACACACACACATACATACACACACACACACACACACACACACACAGACGCACGCACGCACACACGCACATACATATATATATATATATATATGTTCTGACACTATTGAATTTTGTACTTTAAAACGAGATGATCCACATTTTTTTGTATTATTGGAGGATGTGAACATTTAAATCACATTTGATATTATTGAATATATAAACATTGAATCTTTTAAACATGTTTTTCTACTTCGTAGTTTTAAATTTTTACCATTGATAAACGAAAACTACTGTTGAAACTAGTTTGGTATGTATGTAAATAATGTAAATTAATTTATGTAAAAGCAATTACAAGTTTTTTTCAAATTCAGGAGTATTTTCAGCAACTAATTTATATATATATATATATATTAGTAGGAAAACGATATCTAGAAGATATCATGTTCTATGTTAGTTTGATGTCATTGCTTCATAAATTTATTTAATGCGTAAGTCTATCCTTAAGCAATGGGTATACCCCACCGAGTTTACTCCCTCTCAACTTCCAGATAAATGGATGATTTTCAATTAAATTTTCCGGAAGTACACTTCAGATAGTGAGGATGCCAATTATACTGGAATTTTTTGTGATGGAAAAGCGTTCGGAGTTTAGCGGAGAAGAGTTTCAGAAATTCACATGAGCAAATTCACACATTCATTTCCCGATACTTTCGGAAAGGCAAGTATTCTTAAGTGAAATTTTTTACAAGTGTTTTTCAAGGGTTTTGAATTACGATTATATAGAAGTTTAATATGAAAATATAAATTAGTACAATAGTGTTTTCCATGCTGACACACATTACGTTTCTTACGAAATTTCAAGTTTCATTCTGTAGATGTATGTGATACGTATGAGTATGTACGTGTACTATCCCACTAATTTCATTTTTCATATTAAATTCTGACATGATAATCATTCTACATACTATGAACGGTATTTCTAGAAAATTGCATCAAGAAATTAATCGCTTTCTCAAAGTTATGAGGAAACAAGTACAGCATTTCAACCGACTGCTTGCTGTATATCATTGCGCATGTGTTACCGGGTTGGGTTTGTTTCCTCATCACTTTGGGAAAAATGATTATTTTAAAATGAACATTTCAATAAATACATTTCAGAGTCTGTAGAAAACAATTATATTGGATTTAGTACGAAAATTAAACTGGTAGGATAGTTCACACAAATATTGACACAAAATATGTTTTCTTTGAAACATTTCTTTCACAACAAATTACGAGAGAATCGGAATCTACAACATCTGAGGTATATATATATATATATATATATATATATATATATATATATATATATATATGGGTGTCGGTATGCTGCATCTAACTCCACCACTTACTGATTGCTCTTGCGCATACATTACGGGAAGTCCATGCAGCACGTGCATTTTTAATGAATTATAATCGCTCACCAAATGGAAAACCTTACCTACCACTGTGGATGTTTGGCACTGAGGAATACAGAACTTGCCATCCACTCAAGAAAACACATAATAAATAATCCGCAAGCACTCGAGCAAACTGAGTCCTCAACTCGTTCCATTTGCCAAAACGTTTGCTAGGCACCAACAGACCTCAAATGACACATGCCTATCTACAGAAATTGATAACCGCTTTATTTTACTGAACCCTCACTTGTCATTCAAGACCAGAGAATGCACTATATCTATCTATCTATCTATCTATCTATCTATCTATCTATCTATCTATCTATCTATCTATCTATCTATCTATCATCATAAATATACAGGGATTAGCTTGAGTTGCTTCTCCAACATACTGAAAATGTAGAAATAGCAGTCAAAGAACTACTGATTCCAAACTACAATTTTTTTCTCTCTAACGGATGGCGATATTTATGGCACACACAGAACAAAAAACAGAAGAGAACAGAAATTGACGATTCCCTGCCCTATATCTATCTATCTATCTATCTATCTATCTATCTATCTATCTATCTATCTATCTATCTATCTGTCTATCTATCTATCTATCTATCTATCTATC
>NC_068983.1:132565161-132568552 GCF_001194135.2 Octopus bimaculoides | reverse complement strand
TATATATATATATATATAAAAGATTGTGGGTAAGGCAAAAAATTGTGAAGTAAATGCAAGGTAAATCACAAGAAAGCTATGTGAATTAATGTAGACTTACCTTGTATTCAATATTTCGGGGTTATGACCCCATTTCCAAGACACTGCCTAATGTTTCCGATGTGCGTGTATTAGCGTGTGTGGAGTGGATATGCACGTGTGTATTAGCGTGTGTGAAGTGGTCATGGCACAATTTAGGGTCATTGATGGGGCAGTTCGACAATGTGAACTTCTCAGAGTAGTGAGAGGTGTTGTTCTTGGATAAATTTTTTCTCAGAGAAGGCCCGGTGTGCACTATCTGTATGTCGAATCCTTCCCTGCGGATTGCGTGTTGTATACTTGCGCAGAAGCGTGTTGCTATAGCAACCAGCTATCTTCCTATAACTCTTTTCTATTGTTGATCTTGGGTTTCTTTTGGTGTATGAGGATGGCTTCAGAGATTCTAAGGTCGATCCTGTCCCCTGTGTTGATGTTGATGTGCACTGTAAATTCCCGGATATGGCATTTCCGTAGATGTTTTATTCACGGAAATGTCTGCTTGCATGTGTTCCTTAATGCGTAATTATTTCATTATAATATATATATATATATATATATGTATATATATATATGTGTGTGTGTGTGTGTGTGTGTGTGTGTATGCATATGCAAATTTATGTCCATGCGCACATATATATGCATACATATATATACGTGTCTATATAAATATAATAATATATACATATATATACATATATGTATATATGCATATATATGTGCATATATATATACATATATTCTTTTATTCTTTTCCTTGTTTCAGTCATTTGACTGTTGATATGCTGGTGCACCGCCTTTAGTCGAAGAAATAGACCCAAGGACTTATGCTTTGTAACCCTTATACTTATTCTATCGGTATTTTGTCAAACCGCTAATGTTTCGGGGACGTAAGCATACCAACATCGTTCGTGTAGCGATGATGGTAGGTGGGGGCACAAAAACTGACACACAAACATTTGAAAATGTATATATGCATATTAATTTATATCTGTATCTATCTGCTTATTTGTCTGTCTGTCTGATGTATATGTTAAGATCTTGGACTTTTAGAAATTAATATAATTTGACTTTGGAGACAAAAAATTACATACTTCAATATTTCAATTTGTTATTTGATTCATAAATTTGTGTGCCAATGATACTTACCTAAAAATATTTTGAAACAAATCAATATATTTTTGCGTTATTTCTCATTAAAATGTTAATCTTTCGTTAAAATGCGAAAATAATTTGGCGATGTAAGATTTGTAACACTAAGCATAAAAAGAGATTTAATGAACGCTGATGGCTTAATGGACCAATGTTGACACTTTGGTCATAAATTTTCTTTTATATGTCCTTAACGATCACAACTGTGTCAACGACGGACTTTATGAAATACATTTTGTGGATAATAAATATAAGATAAATATAAAATCATTGACGTTTTCTCATCTGCTTCAAAACTAAATAACATTCTAAATAGTATGCTGCATATTTGGAAAAGGTTAAGAAACTTGTTATACAGCCAGTATAATAAAGATTGCTATAGATTCTATACTGAATAATCACTGTATTGCGGACCTAATAAATGGTTTCGGATGAATATAGCGATGTCTTATTCACAGTAGTTATGACAGCATTACACAACGTTTATCCCCAGAAAAAATACTCTCCTACTGTTGTATTGCTGTATTATTAGAGAGTCCTCATATTAGAGCTGGTTATTATTTATCTTTAAATAGTTCTATCATTAGTCAAATTTTGTTCGCTACAGTAATTTCGTGGCTATCTCAATGTTCAAGTTTCTTTTTAAATGAGTTGAATTTTCAAATATCCTCAAGTTCCCTGTTCGAGGCAAGGATGAGAGATGACAACAGTATGTAATACTTATGTATTTTCCAATATTTTACTGTTGGCTTCATACAAACAAGTGTCTCCATGGGTGTGTATAGGTGTATGAGAGTATGTATGTGTGATTATTTACTAATTCTAGTAGTATTGATCAGGGTTATGGATAGAAACTGTTTAACACTTGCTTTGCCTTTTAATGCTTCTCTTTGTAAAGCTTTCGGAGTCGATAAAATGAAGAATCACTCAAATAGTAGGGTCGATGGAATCGATCAACCACTTTCGTCGAAGTCGTTGGCCTTCTGCCTAAAACATTAACATATGCAATTATTAAGTATGTGCGAGTGAGAAATAGAGAAATAGAGAGAAGGAGAGAGAGGGAGAAAGAGTGAGAGTGTGTGTGTGTCTGTCGGTCTGTGTGTCTGTGCTTAGGAGAAGAATAATTGTTTGTTGCCCAAGTCATTACACATCACTGTATAAACTGCTAATTTCCTACTGCTCGAGGCGACTCAGGCGACTTAGCCAAGGAATACGGTGGGTCCCCACAATGTATTAAAGTTGTCTGTCATCAGTAGCTATAATTGCCATGGTTCCCCGCATATTGACGTTGCGAATTAGTCGTAGATCTCGTGCTCTCTGGCGTACATAGTGAAAATGTTTGATACAGAGGCACTGACATATTTTACAAGCAGCATATCGAATCTATGCGTATGTCTGTGCTAGGGGAAGAATAATTGTTTTGTTGCCCAAGTCATTACTCATCGCTGTATAAAATGCTAATTTCCTACCGCTCCTCTGTTATTGGTTTACATCTCCTTCGGCATCCAGTTTCTCATTGTAAGAGAAAGTTGATAGTCTTAGGTCTTATTTCATCTCAGGTATGATTTGATTCCTGCTATTGAATAGTCTTTCTAGATGCACAGAACTTGTGCATCTAGAAAGACTATGTATCCCCAGTAAAGTTTTAACAATTTAGTTTTAACCAGTGATATCATTCAGATAAAAAACATGCATTCATATGAGTTAAGATTGTTTAGATATCAAAGTCAAATTAAATAAAAATGTAATACTGTGTGAAACAGTGACAAACACAGATATGCAGGACTTATGAATGATATTAAAATAACAGCGAACTTGTTTTCTGAGCATTCAGAATGGCATTACAATAGAAATATTAAATAATCGTTTTCTAGGATATTAATTGATGTTTACGATGCATTTACTGACACGTTAAGGTAATCTATTTTTACATTAAGCGACTATATATCCATAAAGATTATGGATGATTTAAATTTATGAAAGGAGTAACTAGATAGCTTCCAACATCATTTTTAATCGAAATTTAGGGAGTTGAATATTTCCAAAGCAACATTAGCCACATACATGCTTAAACACTAACATACACACATTCGTACATACACATACATACATGCATACTTACATGCATGCATACATACGTACTTAACATACATACATATATATA
>NC_068983.1:132563947-132565077 GCF_001194135.2 Octopus bimaculoides | reverse complement strand
TATATATATATATATATATATATATACATATATATATATATGTATCTACAAATACATGCATACGTACATACATACATACATACATGCATGCATACATACATACATACATACATACATACATACATACATACATACATGCATACATTCCAAAAACAACTTGAATTAATAACATTTTCAGTTGATATAGGCATAACTTTTAGCCAAAAGAAATGTTCATACTTGGTTATAGAACGAAGAAATTCTGTCTCCCAAACACAATACCTCTGTTTTAACGGTCACTCTGTCTCTCCCATTCCATACAAAGAATGTTACAAGTACCTAGACATAGACGAAAATGTATCGTATGAAGGCACTGTAGAATAAAGATACAGTAACCCGAGAATATTACACTAGACTTTGGAAAATATGTCAGTCGGAACTCACCTCTTACAACAAAACAATATCCCACAATACATTTGCAGTACCAGTGGTGATCCCAACATTTGAGTTACTTGATTGGTCTGTAGAGGAAATCCATTCCGTAGATATCAAAACGCCCGAAATCCCGGCAACAACTTGGAAGTTCCACAGAAACAGTGATGTTGACAGGCTGTGCATAAGAAGAAATTAAGGTAGCAGAGACGTGGGATGAGTGCAGGCGTCCTTCGAATACCGTATGGTATCATTCGGGTAGTATCTGCAAAAACAACAGCAGCAAAAGTAAATATATTAATGCAGTCCTGAAAAGTGAAGTGAGCAACATTGCACGAGTTGGCAGTGAACTCTTGAAAAACTCTCTCTTCCTGATGATCTCATGTACAGCCGCAAAACAGTTGATAGATATCTATCTTACACTTACACTTACACCGTCCGGAAAATAAGCATATGGATTAAGGTGTCAACACCAAAATTTTAAATCGCTTCATAAGATAGGGTCTAACGTGCATTTGTCAATTATTGAGTTAGTGATTTGTGGCTTCGGAGTTTATTTAACGCTTATTTTAGCATAAACGGTGCTGGTGAACACCATCCGTCACTTTTGAGAACTCTATTAATTTTGCATTTAGGTTCTAATTGCTAATAAGCCACCTTTTTTCTTAGTTATGCGTTCCTTTCTGTGGGAGAGCGTAGGATCGAAACGTATATATATA
>NC_068983.1:132550886-132563296 GCF_001194135.2 Octopus bimaculoides | reverse complement strand
ATATATATATATATATATATATATATATATATATATATAGCTACTGACATCAGAGTGTATACATTTTGTGGAAAGGAAATATTTCTTCTTTCGAATTTTCGGCCTGTCGTAAGATAAACATCTATAAATAAATGCGTGTAAACATAGGGTTAAAAAGCTCTTTGAGTAATAACAGTTGAAAGCTGTCCCTGGCACACGAACACACATCTGCCAATATAACAGATGCTCTACCATTGGTCAATAACCATCCTTCCAATACATATGTATTACAAGCCTCCCATCGAGAGTAGTGGAAGGGAAGTAGATATTCTTAAAAGAAAGCCTAGTCAAGATGCTTGCAAAGACTGAACCCTTCTAAAATCACCGTGAGCGTGGAGAGATACTGGACGAGGGGCGAAGTCGACTACATGAATTTTAATCATATTGTACAATATGAAGGTTTAAACAAAATAGAGTTTTCCTTACTTATCAGTCTGTTTCAGTATCACACTGTTTCATGGTTGTGTCTGTGTTTGGTGTAGGAGAGTAAATTTGAAGAAACATTGCTTTAGTTGGAGCGCGTTCTGTTCTATCTTAAATACCGTCCATAACAGCTTTGTGTTACATTCTTTCGGTATCAAAACCTACTGTAATCTCTTCTCCTTTTCTTTGTCTCTCTCTACCGCATCGCTCCTTCTCCCTGTTTCTCAACTTTGGTTGCACAGCGTTGTTAAAATAACATGGAGAAACACTTGAATTATTTTCTGCCAAGACAACCAGAACAGCTCAATCGGTGAAGGACTACTTGTTCAAGGGAGTGATGATGGTGTATGGCAGACGGATAATATAGGCTTCCCTATCATACGCTCGATAATTCCTTATATGTAAGCTATGGGAGCGTTAGGTTCGCCAATACTGGTCAAATAGACGTGAACTCAAAGGTATGCATATATATATTCAATGCGCAACAGCACAGCTTTATATATATATATATATATATATATATATATATATATATATAAACATATGTATGTATGTGTGTTAGTGTGTATATGTGTGTGTGTGTGCGCGTGTGTGTTTACTCACAGAAAAGTGATAGATACAGATGTGGAGAAAAATGAGGTGGGGGAAATGAGAGAAATAAAATAATATACGTAATATTGAATAAAAATCATTCCCTTTATATATTATTTACTGTACATAGCAATTTATAAAATACCCCGGGTTAAATGCCTACTATTTCCAATTCTTAAGTGAATTACGTTGACGCTAGCCAACCGCAAAAATAAATTACCTCTTCGTCCAACACATTGATTATGCTTTCAGCAATATTAACTGAAATGAACAGATCGAACGTGGTGTCTTTTTGTGTGTTGAGAATTCTGAACTCAGGAACGCATTAGATTTAAATCACTTGTAAAAACTACATGTCAACGATGGCTGTTGTAATGTCGAAAGTTCAGTGAATAGTTGATTTATGTTTGAAACAAGATCAAAGAGAATTCTCATGTATTTAGTAATATAATGGCGAAAATAGATACTGCGTATGGGCAAAAATTATGTAGCATCAGAAAGCGATGCCTACAGAGAGAAATTTGCAGTTAGAAGCTATCGTTATCAATTTTATAAAAAATGATTACTTTGATGTGAAATCTAACACGTCAAGTGCATTTGCACATTAAATACCAATCTATACAGTGTTGATTGGTCTATGTTAGTTCAAAGTATACCGACATTCACACATATAGACATTCGCGCTTCTTGGTTCTACTTTGATACCGACGATGACCGTCTTGATGCTACTATGGCTGACTGAGTGTCAGATTTTGCGTTCAATCCGATTCATCTGTAAATGTTATTTCACACGCACACTTGAATATGGTTACTGTCAGTTTTTGGTCAAGGAATCATTTTGTTCTGTTTGTTTCTTGTAGTTGATAGGCTTGTATGATTTTGAAAATTTAACTGTGATTCATAGCCATCCAATGATATCTTTTCGTCCCCATTTCTTCTTATTTGGTCTTGTAATCTTGAGCCGTTATGTATATGACTGCAGCAATCCTTGTAATTCGTTCGTCCTTACACAGATTTCAGGGTTTTGTTTCCAACACAGAATAATATACACCGTTAGAAAGTAAGGCTTCAGTAATTCGTAGTGTTCCATCAATGTTCGACACGGTTGACTATAATACCTTCAATAATAGTGATCTACATTATGTGTCACTCATCTATGTCCCTCCTTACTGTTTATCGTAACCTTCCTTGGGAGAAAATCCCTGGTTGACTTATGTATCTCCAATAAAAAACTTATATTTCACAGCAAAATCTGCAAGCAAGCATCAACATACTTGTATATAATACCAATTTTATGTGGACAGAATGCTTAATGTCAATGGCAGGCTATAATATAGACACTTGTACGAGTTGGATTTGTACAGCCAATTTACTATTCAATTCTATGTCGAACCGCTGTTTGAAAAACAATTTCTTTTACTTGTAACAGTCAATGCATTTGCAGTTCGAAGACCAACAAGTAAAACTCTGTTTTACTTGTTGACCGAAAAGCTATATCTAATGATACTTCTACTAAATTAATTCGAAATTGCACGTAGATTGTTCTCCCAATGGGTGTAATTCATGTGTTGTTGCTAGTTCGGTTTTCGTAAGTTTCCTGTCTGAATCAGTTCACACATATTTGTTTCGCATTAGCATATCGTCAGTGGTCACTCTCTTCAGTCAGTTACTCCTAACTAGGTACGGTTTTCGCATACATACTCATGAATATATACGCTCATAAACACTCGCACAGCAAACTGTTAGTTACATACATAATGATAGACATTGTTCAGTCTTTTGAAGATAATGGTAAGCTGGAAGGTACATAATAAATTTCGTTTTGCCGACTATATTGATTTAATAGTAGATGAAGTGGATGTCTAACAACAGATATTGGCACAAAAGAAAAATGTATGGAAACTATGCTATATAGTAAAAGCGGAGAAAAATAATTCAGCGAATAGAATATCATTGAAAACCATATACAAGTTGATGTATTAAATTTTAAAAAACTTTCAAAGGAACAACAATAACAGATTCAGGATCAAAGAATCAATTTGATTCTTGATTCCTAGCTGTTACAGCAGATTTAACAAAATTGGGCTCAGTATAGAAAAATAAAAAAAAAATTCATTATTTAATGACAATAGTCTTTTCAGCTGCTCAACGAGATTGAGAATAATGACCATTACATAAATGCAAGCAAAATGTTATAATAAAACTTATATAAGGATGCTTTTGCATTCAACATTGAGAACATGGAACTCAGGAAAACTGTGTTAGGAAAAAATCATTCGGAATACAGTGAACCTCGAAATTTAAGTGTTAAAATGCGGTCAAGTGAGTGTGCTTGTGTGTGTGTGTGACTGCGTTGCAGGCATGTTCTATGTAACTATCTGTATATTTCTTACTACAATATTGGTAGCGAAGGGATTACATAGGATTGAAATCTTCTGGGGATATAAGAAAGTATTTAGTTTTGTGATTGTGTGTACTACATTAATGATAACAGTGGGGGAAATACGAGCAACTTCAGAAGAGATGGCAGGCAAATTGCTACATTAGAGAACTTGAAAAAAATGATAGAATTTTCTGAAATGTAGTGTCTATAAATGACTAATTTATAAAGACCATTGGTATATGAATTGTTGACCATTCAAAAAGATGAGTTGTTTTTATACCATTGGGGGAATGTTTGTTTACGTAGAAAAACTGCACATATAAGGTATTTTATTATATTTCAGACGTGCATTTTGTTAACAATGGCTATTTGATAAGAAATGAAATATAGACTGATCCTGGAATTTAAATTAATTAACTCGAATGGAAGTTTAGTAATAACTGTTTGGTGCAAGATACTATGGTGTTTGCAAGCTATAAGTAGCATGTGAAATATACGGTTATGCTTTTTAGGTACATTCCTAGTATTGGCCTGTTTTCTTGACATACAGAATGTTTGTGATTGAATTAGTGATAAATTCAATCACATGCAACGATTAAAAACTGTTAAGAAATACTTGGGTGATATGTGTAAGTATACAATGTGAGAAGATGGCCTTCTTTGAGACCATGTTTGTAGAAGAATGCTTTTATTATTCAGTTTCTATTGTTGGCTCGTAATTTATTTTACTAGAAACATAAAAACCCGTTTACAATAAATGTTTGCAGCCCATAAGATATTTCATAATGACATTTTACATTTCAGATATCAGATATACAATGGTAATAAATTATTATTTTCTCTCTCTGAACGTGTTTATAATGCCATATACATCAGTTCTCGGATAAATATATGTGAAAGCGACAAATTTAATACATGATAGCATTTAGGAAGAGTTAAGCCGTGTCCGTCGAAATCTATAACATTATTTCATGTATAACTTTACTTCATCCAAATGAATCTCTCTCACCCCCTCTCTCTCTCTCTCTCTCTCTCTCTCTCTTTCTCTCTCTCTCTCTCTCTCTGCTGCATACACATGTGCTTTCGTGTATAACTGGACGTAACTTAAGGACGCTGTCATTAAGTTTTAATAAAAGTGGTTATATTAGTTTTAAATAGCTAATCATTTCGTTAGTAGATTGACATGTTCTTTTCAATGGGTAGAAGGAAACAAAACCTATAGAAGTAATATGATAGGTAATCGTAAAGAATAATAGAGCTAAATCCAGATATTAACAGAATAATACACTTTTATATTTAAGAGGTGAGGAATTACGTACATTATTTACATTTGAGGGATATTTGTCCTCATCTTGTTTGCTGCTAACACAACATTTCGGCTGATATACCCTCCAGCACTCATCAGGTGTCTTGGGGAAATTTCGAGCCTAGGTTCTCATTCTTAAGGTATTTTTCGTTGTTGTTGTTGTTGATGTTGTTGTTGTTGTTGTTGTTGTTGTTGTTGTTATTATTGTTATTATTATTATTATTATTATTATTATTATTATTATTATTATTATTATTATTATTATTATTATTATTATTATTATTATTCATACTAGTATGATTAAATACTGAAAATAATTTATACATCGACAAGTATGTCTATTAGAAATGCGGTTGTAACTTGTAAGTTTACTTTTTAAGGAACGTAATGCTATTTAATGGCAAAATTAGTCACCCATTCATACTAGTCACACAAGAGTTTACTTTCTAAGTTGAAGATGAAAAATAAATCTAAAGAATAGAAGTTTCTCCCAGCCACTAAGCAAACTCATCATACTACTATTAACTAAAGTTGTAAACGAGCGATCTTTGGAGTTATGTACGTATGTATCTGGGGGATCATTTTCGATGATGACAGGTGTTCATTCTTGGTGGTTTAATAACGAAATGAATGAAATTATTTCAACAAAAAATCGAAGACAAGTTAGAAACTAATTTAATGTTTATTGGAATCCATTCACTGTTTTCGTATATTTTGTCATGTAATTTTTAAAACAAATTTATTCATTTGATTTGAAGGAATATGTATAAAACTATTTTATTCGAAGAATGAGATCAATCATTAATCTGGTGCTTTCACTCAATCATCTTTGCACACTGACCTCAAACAATCAATACAACTGTGAATTTCTACAACAGTATATTTTCGTAACCGGAATTGCTTCAATATAATCTTCAATATTTTAGGGACAAAAATTATGCTGCCAAACGTTTATATCTGATATCTGTATGGGTATCAGCAAAGTAAAAGGGAATTGGATCAGTGAGAGAAAGAGATTTTGACATTACCTCAAAATTTTATTAGGAGTATCCAATTTTTCCCGAAAAGTAGTATATATTCCTAACTTAGACTGGTGAAGACTACTTATGTTTTAGACGAAGGGAGTGTAACACACTATTACATATACTAAAACTTAAATATAGCCTTTCCATCAAAAACCGCATCATGAAAAGCAAATTAAGACTTGGAAGAATACAAACATAAACCAGAATTCTTACGTAAATTAATACTGCAAAGAATTTTTGAGTGTTACACTTTCGTTTCTGTAATACGCAGAATATTAAAATCATTAATGTCTATAGCGAAGTGAATTATGTTACAAATTTGAAAGATGAGTAAAATGATAATTATGTGAAAATACAATCACGCTGACTCGTCATATGACAAGCCACAATAGATGTAATAAATTATATGCTGACTTCTCTTGTCTTTTGCATCGATTTAATCTATTTCGTGGACTCTACAATCTGATGACATGGTAAAAAAAAAAAAAAAAAAAATGTCATATAGAATGAAGTGGACAGCTGAAGGAGAATAATGATAAAAACTTTGAAGACAGAATTGATTAAATCCGTTGTCATGTTTCCTTCTTCGTTCTTTGATTAAAAAATTTGATGAGATTTCTCAAAATACATTAAGCGGTTGTCTTGTAAAAATAATCTGCGGTCTTGAACACAGCAGCCTACCTCAAGACGATAAATGAGGCTGCAGAAGTTGAAAATAGGGCCTTTATCTACGTTACAATGAATGTATAGGATTATATTTTTTTTCGCAGTGTGAAATGTGAAATTAAAAACAAGAATCCAAGATGACTTGTATTTGAAAGAAAATAAACCTGAGTGTTAATGTAGGTGTATTGACAGTGTAACACTAATAATGAAGAAAATTAGCACATTTTATCTATCTATCTATCTATCTATCGATTTGCCAACCCAAGCCAACAGTTGCATACACCTATCGATGAGTTAGTATCAAAAATACCCGGAATAGCCCTGCAGCGCCCAACAGATGGCGGTACACGGTTGACTGCACAAAGAAAACGAGCAGTGACCGTCATGTAGCAGTGTGCTGAGATACATCTTTGTTTACTTGGCAAGTTGTGAAACTTGGTGTTTTTTTGATCAGGTGTATGCTATAGTCTGCGATTCTGTCATGGGCAGGAAGTTGGGACGTGGAGCGAGAGTGTAATTTTGTGTTAAGCTTGTGAAGTCTGTCACAGAGATACTGAGCATGCTACAGCATGATACGTCAACGAGGCAATGAATCGTATGCAATATTTCGATTGGCATGGGCACTTCAAAAGTGGAAGAACATCTACGGAAGACGCTGAGCTATTTCGAAGACCTGCAACGAAGATCACCCCCAGAAATGCGGAGAAAATTCAACAGCTAATGCATGAGGATCGTTGTAGGACAATCAGTGACATTGATGATTCTGTTGGTTTCAGCATGGGTCTGTGTAGGCTATCCGAACATCTGAATTGAACATGCAGCGTGTCTCTTTCACGTTTGTCCCCACCTGCTGACCATTGAGCAGAAAGAACATCTCATGGAAGTCTGTCAAGATCTCTGTCAGCGTGCCGCTGGTGACCCACACTTCACATCAAAGTTCATCTTCGGTGACAAGAGTAGTGTCAACGCGTATGATCTTGAGATGAAGGAACAGTAATCATAATTGAAGAAGCCTTCATCTTCATGACCGAAGAAAGCACAGCAGAGCCGCAGCTCCACTGTTTTGTTTTTCATATCTGCTGTAATGTGATCAAGAATTTATCCCCCAGGGTAGACTGCCAGTCGAAGAACTTCTATTGCGACGTTTTGAGACGTTTAAAGGAGAACAACATTCTGTGAAAGCGACTTGTTTTGTGGAGCACGGAATTGGATACTTCGCGACGTATTGCTATCGTTCCTATTGTCCCTATTCTTCAAATTTAACACTTGCGGACTTCCATCTCTTTCCCAAGATCAAAATGCAGCTCAAAGGTTTCCGTTTTATCACCGTTGAGAAGATCCATAGTGAATCGGAGAAGGTCCTCGACTTGCTTTCTAGAAACGAAACTAGGCTGGATTCCAAATATGGCAGGAATCCTGGGATCAGTGTACTGCTTTGCAAAGTGACTATTTCGAATGAGCTGATGTTAAAATGTAAGTAATTAAGTTATTTTTTACTAAACATAACGAGTCCGGTTAAATTTTGATACCAACTCATAAATTCTCAGATACAGTTCCTGGAACCAGTTGCTCTATGTAGTCCTCTGCTACTTTTATTAGCTGCAAAGCGAACATCAAGCCACTGTGATAGATTCCTGAGTTTAAGTATCAGCTTTATTTAAGAGTATGTTTAAAACAGAATGACTCACTGTAGAAACGCGTCTTTTTTAGTCAGAATTTTACATGGAGCCAGTAGGAAACGAGAGGGGCATATTCATATATTGTTATTTACTTACAGTAATTAGGAGTGCACACGGGATTTGTAAACATGTTTCAAACAGCGCTACGCCAGCTCATATGGAATTGCTAGACTTAAGCTAAAAATACGTTACCCCACCGAAAGGCTGAAACTTTGCAAAGTACTTCCAAAATATTGTTCTCAGTCAGGCTTTTATGTAATTGGCACAGCGGTCTTTGCCCATCGGTGTGAGCTAGTTTAAAGTTAGCGCAATTGAGTTTCACTTTGCTCGTCACCAATATTTTTTTTTTTTTCATATGTCCTTTCATATTAACCACAACTCCTAGTCGTATTCTTATTAGAGTTCCTTCTCTTCAATTCAGTTTCAATACTGAAGAGGTTTCGGCGCTGGTTATTTGTGTTAAATTACATAAAGCATAAGGATTATTAAAAATACACAACAATAAGTAGGGAAGGCGCACTACTTTTAGATCGGCAGCTGTTTCTGGGATCTCAAATTTACGTAATATTCGTAATCTTGATAATTAGCTGATGGAATGTCGAAAAAGTGAGGGACATGCAACCAGTAAATGGTCGCGTGATACCGCCTTCCTTCATCAAGAAAAGAATTGACAAATAGCAGTTCGCATTGAAGTTCGAGAGATATAACGGTAGAAGGGGAGACACAATCAGAAAAAGCAGAGAGAAATAGGACGTAGGTGGCTTAGAGAGGTTATAGAAAAATAGACGAAACGCAAAAAGAAATACAAGGAGTAAGAGATCAGTAGTTGTGGGTGTGGATAGAAGTAGAAGAGGTGAGCCGGAGAGAGGCGGAGATGGTGTAAGATAGGTTGGTATGGTGAATGGAAGTACCAGTGACGATTGAGTCGAGTAAAGTCGCTAAGCAGACATTAAATCCATCAGGGAGGTTGCTGGCTTTAATGGAAGCCAAGAAAGAGGCTAGCAATTAAAGTATAGAATGGGGTAAGTGTAGTAGTGGAGGGGGTGCTGAGATCGGGTGTAATGTACGAGGAGTTTAGAGAGGAGCAGGCTTTGAAACAATTAGAACTTGTAGGTGGTTATCAAAAAAAAAAACGAAAGAGCAAGTATAGAATTCAAGGAATGAATGTGGTGTAGCGTTACAGGAATGTGTGCATTTTGGTCTTCCTCTACTTATCTTCCAGTATCCTTATGCAGCCTACATCCTCACTCACTTTTTGCTCTTTTCTTCCTCTCCCCGTCAAAATTTTAATCTGTCAATACAATGTGAACTGCTATTCGTCAAATGTATCTCCTGATGAGGGAAGGTGGTCTTCTGGTAATGTCTGTATGCAACCATTTGCTGGCTCTAAATCCTTGACTTTTAGGACATTCCATCTGCTAATCATGAATATTACGATTATTACGTAGTTCCAAGCTCCCAGAAACAGCCTGTCGATTTAAAAATATTATGCATTCTCTCCTTAGTATTCTGTATTTTATACTCCAAGTAAATGTAAATGTATTCAACTATATATATGCAAATATTTATATGCTTGTACATAGAAGTTTATCTACAGAATATACTTAGTTTTTAGTATCTATATATATCCCTCACTATATCTCTGTGTATGTATATGTGTATATGTTTATATCGATACTCATGTATATATATATATATATATATATATATATATATATATATATATATATCTGTAAATAATATGTGACAGTTATTCGGTAACCATGGTATAACTCCGAATTTCGGATGTCGGGGCGGAAACCCGCGTAATCATCTCTTCAGTTATCCGGCCATCGAACAAATGCTATGAAAATGATCGTTAAACAAAGGGAAGTTGGTGTGTGATTGACCGTTAGACAAAAGAGCTATTAGAATGACCGCTAAGTGAGGGGAGGCAGTAAGGGTAAGGGAGTAAAAATGTCCATAGTATTCGCGTAAGCGCACAAGTCCATACATACGCATACGCACCGCACGCCCACGTACATGCGCCTATATGTATATACTCATCCACCCTCACTTGAAACACTCACATGCTTACCCACATATTCGTCAAAAGATATATATACATACCCACATACACGCTCGCGCACAAACATGCGCAAAAAAGGTTCATACACACGTCTATATACGCACATGCACAAGAAAAATTAGGGCTAAAGGCAAAATAGAGAAGAAAGTTTTAAAAAGTATAAAAAAGCAATAATAAGAGTAAAACATGTCTATATACCCACATACTTGCATGCACGCACACACACACATACACACACATCTATATACGCACATACTCGCACATACGCACACATCCACAAACGCGCACAAAAAGTTCCATATACACGTCTATAAAATCACCAGAAATCGGACGAGGGCTCTGCCTCGCAGAAGAATTCAATACTACATCGATTATTCTGTGAAAAACATACCTATACCATCAAGGGAGCTATACTCAAAGAAACTTTTGGAGAAAATTACAGACATTATTCTGCGCATGAGATGGAAAGTTTTCTTTTACAACATGGAAGATGACACTACAGGGAATATATTCTATGGTATTAAATCTAAGAAATTCCCTCCAAAAATCAAAGGCATGGAAGACTTCGAAGCGGACCTACCGAAGCTCATGAACAAAATAAAATTTCGTCTTTTAACACTTCCAACCGAAACTGCAAAAATACATCAATTACATAAAATGTTCCAAAAACAAGCACGTTTTTCCGATAAAACCAAGAACTTATAACTTGTAGAAAACAGCATATATTTACGACTTCTACACAACAACATCATCAATAATTACACCAAGGCTAGGCCACAAATCTATAACGAAATTAATAAAGAAGCTAGCATTATCGCCGCCAGACTTAAATTTGATAAAAGAAATAGAGGTCCTCCGCATAAAAGAGGCCTTTATAACTATCAATAACCATAAAAAGAACTTCCTATCTAATCCTAAATGTAGGCTTATAAACCCAGCTAAATCAGAACTTTGCATTATTAGTAAAGAAATTTTAGGGAAAATCAATGCAAAAGACAGGAATGCCACAAGCTTAGTACAATGGTCCAATAGTAAAGAAGTCGTTGACTGGCTTAAAACAATTAAGAATAAGAATAAAGCGAGATTCACGCAATTCAATATTATGGATTTTTATCCGCCTGTCTCTAAAGAACAGCTAGATAAAGCCCTCAACTTCGCAAGCGAATTCATAGAAATCAGTACACAGGATAAGTACATAATCTTCCATGCTAGAAAGACTTTACCCTTCTGCGAGAACACAGTGTTGGTCAAGACTACTGATACCGAGGGTGCTTTCGATGTGAGCATGGGGTCATATCGTGGAGTAGGAATATGCGATCTTATTGCACTATTCCTACTCGATACGTTGGACAAGACGATTCCAGACGTATACTTCGCCGTTTACAAAGATGATATCCTAGCTTTAACCGCAAATACCAATGGACCAGCACAGGATCTGTTTGGGAATGACGCTATCGATTTGATAAAACCTTTCGGCCTTAGCATAACTACAGATACCAACATGACAGTTGTCAATTTCCTAGATGTATCCTTAGATCTAAATAAGAATATTTATAAACCTTATAGAAAACCCAACGATAGACTTAGTTATATTAATGTGGATTCCTACCATCCCCCCATAGTGATTAAAACTTTAGTTAAAAACATTAGCAAAAGAGTTTCTAACCTCTCCTCCGATAGGAATATTTTCAATAGCGTAAGTATATAATAAGGCTCTAAAAGATAGTGGGTTTAGCGAGGAAATAACCTATACACTTGCCAGCAATCCAATAATAAAGAAAAGGAAGCAAGAATAGGAAAACTATCTGGTTCACACCCCGCTACTCACCCGAAGTGACCTTTTATATAGACAACTATTTCTTAGCCCTGATAGACAGACATTTTCCAGTCAACCATAGTTACAGAGGGTGGATGAGTATATACATATAGGCGCATGTATGTGTGTGTGCGGGCGCGCATGTGTATGTATGGACTTCAGCGTTTACGCGAATACTATGGGCATTTTTACTCCCTTACCTTAACTCCCTCCCCTCACAGCGGTCATTCTAATAGCTCTTTTATCTTAATAACGGTCAACCACAATAATTTCCCTTTGTTTAACGATCATTTTCATAACATTTTTTCGATGGCAGATGACTGGAGAGATGGCTGCGTGGGTTTCCATCCCGCCATCCGAAATTCGGAGTTTTATCATAGCTACCGAATAATTGTCTCATATTATTTACAGGTA
>NC_068983.1:132546980-132549928 GCF_001194135.2 Octopus bimaculoides | reverse complement strand
ATATATATATATATATATACATATACATGCACAAGCACAGACATATAACATATAGCTGTGTAGTCACTACTAGCTACAATAAATGAGTGTGAACACTATATTATCACTCTATTAAAGTTGAATATCTAAATAGATGATAAACAAGCTTGGAGATATTATGTCCATCACACAGAAATATAATACATTGATCTAGGCATATTTCCAACGGTTGAAAGTGTTGTTCTCTTGATCAAAATCTATTATTTAAAAGAGATCTATAAAGCATAAATGTATGAAAGCGAGGAATCCTATTAAGTTAACAGATAATTGATTCGTAGTAGTAAATAAACACATCATCTAAGCATCATATGTAAATGTGTTGGTTTTATGTAGTACTATATATATATATTTCTATGCCAACATATTTTGGCAAACACTTACTTTCCGATATTGGTGTATCTGGTAACGTCAACCTCTCAATAACGCTTGGGACGTCATGATTAACTCAAATGTAGCATTTCTAATTTTGTTTCTTGTATGCATTTGTGCTCATCTAATGATGCTCTCAAAATATCTTGGAGGATATTATTGGACAGAATTCTATTTCACACATCATGAATATGTATATATATATATATTATCGATTATCAAAATATCAAGATATTAAAGGGTTCAGATCACTTCATTTTCTCTTTCCTCTCTCTATTACTCCCTTTTTTTAACCCCCTTTCACGCTTGTTGTACCTGTGGTTGCAAGGTCTATTATATAATACTCATCCGAAGTTCTAACTCTATGAACTGGACAGGTACTTGTTTATTCGCTAAATTCACATTTGTTCCAACCGCGGCATGCTTATCATCAATACGAAGGTAGGATCATGTCCTTGTAGATGAGCGATATGCGTATACATGTTTGGTTTCATATATGTAGAAGCAATCTTTACTTGAATCATAATTTTAAGTGTTGATACAAGGGTCGGCAGACAAGTTCATAGGCTGGCAAATCTACTTTCATGGAATATTTCAAAATGAAGCTTATTTTTCAGCATAGTCTCTCTTGTGCCCCAAACACTTCTTCCATGGGTGCTGCGGTGCTTGGATCCCAGCAGAGATGAGATCATCAACTCTGCGATACTTCTTCCCAGTCAAATATGCGTTTTCATATTGGAGAAAAATATGATAGACAGAAGGGTCCATAGCAGGAGAATACAGAAGGTGATCAACCAGGTTCAAAACCACAGTCACCGATAGCAGACATGGAAAAAAAAGGACGTGTTCTGGAGCATTGTCCTAATGAAACAAGACAACTTTCGTCAGTTTTCCGTGGCATTTGGTATTGACAGCATTCCATAACTTCCGCAGTATGCTGGTATCATACTCTTCATTGAAGACGTGGCCCTTTTGAAGATAGTCAGTAAACACAATACCTCTGGCAAAAAACTGAGAACATTACCTTCTGTGCAGATGACACGACCTTCGCCTTTTTTTGAGCAAGTAAGAAGTGGTGCTTCCACGGCATGGATTATCTATTTTCGTCTGGCTCAAAGTGATGAAGTCAACTCTTATTCAGGAATTGGAAACGTTTAAGAATACCATTTGGATCTATCTGGAACCATGTCGGATTTTCCCGCAATATCATCAGCCTGGTGCAGTTTTTATCAGGTGTTAGAAGACTTGGCATCCACTGAGCAGAATCCTTCGTGATGTCAATTTCATTGAGTAGAATATTCTCAACTCTCTCACACGATATGTTACTAACTTAGCCATTTAATTTATAGTTAATGACATGCCATCCATCGCCATGTAGTGAATACCATCCATGTTTCCCTTGGGACAGTATTGGAACGTCGTCCTCGGGTCATCTTCTTCAAGACTCGCCTGTCACTTCCTAAATTCAGCTTCTACCTTTTGCATTGTTAATAAAGATAGAACGTCATCGCCCTATCAGCGTCGATGTCGTTGGGGGCTAAACTGTTCTTCTACCTGTAGAAAGTCGCTACTTGTTACATTTGAAATCTTCTTTAAACACAGTTATCAGTTTACATGAAACGAATTACTGCACCTTTTAATAAGAGGAATTGGAATTCATGCATACAAGATTTGATGACTTCACAGTTAACCCATGAATAAGTTGTATGAGAGTGGTATGTACGTGTGCGTATATGTGCATATGTGTGTGTGTGTGTGTGCGTGCATTAAACCAGCGTTCAGATAATATTCATATCAAGTCCACTAGAGAGGTGAAATATGATATGAAGTATCTCGCTCAAGAACATTTTCATGCTGCCCGGCCTGGAATCGAAGCCACAAATTTATGATCAAAAGACTGCAACTCGGATAAGTAAGCACGTTCCTTCACGTAAACATGCACATGCACGCATAGAACTCACATGAGCCCATACAGACACACTAACACACACGCAAACGTGTCGACATACACAAACATATGCATATTTATTCATCAAACAAGCAAATCAATATCTCTCACTGATGGTCAGTTACCCACGCGCTTGCAGGCACGCACAGAGGCGCGCACACACACACACACACACACACACTCACGTGCGCACAGAACCACATATACGTGCTTACACACCACAACACATGTTACATAACACGGAAAACATTGGAAATACAGAACATGTGGTGTTTATAAGCTAAGCTAAAAAAAAAATTCAAACCTTTGGTCACAGCTGGAACACTATTGATCGTAGACATGTTCAATTGAGCAACACCCGGGTTTAAACAACCACCACCACCACCACCACCACCACCACCATCACCACCACAACCACTACTACAACCACCACCATAACCACCACAACCACCATCACCACCACCACTACTACTACTACTACTACTACTACTACTACTACTACTACTACTACTACTACAAGATCTCTATTAATTTGAGTATAACAACATATATTTAGTTATATTAGCAAATTTAATATTCATTGATTTACAGA
>NC_068983.1:132542514-132544903 GCF_001194135.2 Octopus bimaculoides | reverse complement strand
ACCGCCTTTTAGTTGGGCAAATCGACCCCAGGACTTATTCTTTGGAAGCCTAGTACTTATTCTATCGGTCTCTTTTGCCGAACCGCTAAGGTACGGGGACGTAAACACACCAGCATCGGTTGTCAAGCGATGTTGGAGGGGGGGACAAACACAGACACACAAACACACTCATACATATATATACATATACATATATACGACGGGCTTCTTTCAGTTTCCGTAAACCAAATTCACTCACAAGGCTTTGGTCGGCCCGAGGCTATAGTAGAAGACACTTGCCCAAGGTGCCACGCAGTGGGACTGAACCCGGAACTATGTGGTTGGTAAGCAAGCTACTTACTACACAGCCACTCCTGCGCCTTATATATATATATACTTGGGTCTATACGTATTGTTTTAATGATATCTTTATACACGCTCATACACACATAAAAGACTAACACACCTTGAGTTACGCCAGTCATAAGTATCCAGAACATCTCCGCCATTCTTCCAACTTCGTTTTTCCTCTTAAAAAGCAGGCTCTCGTCTACTTGAACTATATGTACGGCTGTCTGTCCGCTAATATTGTTGATACACATGCAACATATCACTGGCATCTCACATATAAAGTCCAGGATTATGTGAATTTCTGTGAAAATTTTCAATTGACTTTCTTCCATAAAAGTATCACAAAAGTATTTGGAAATTATGAAGAGACATGAACGGTACCTTCCGACTATCCGTATTTTAAAACCACGAAAAAAAAAAAAAATGCGCATGTGTGTGTCGGATAGTTTAAAAAATAATATTTTTTTTTGTATAATCGCATCAATTCCATTATGCAGAAGACAGAATCGAAGAAATTTTGTAAAAGTTCGTAAAAGTAAAAAAAGAAAAAACAGATATGAGGGATTTTAGCATGTGTTTAATTCATAATTCCGCCGATTATAGAACATATAAGTTTGAAACGATGCAAAGTAGCGCTACTGAAATGTTTTAGGAGTAGATTACGGATGACTACAAATTACAGTTGATTTTTAAGAATATTTTGCTCACTCTTATTTTCATATGTAACATGTAAACACATACCTCGTTTGGAACATTGTCATTTTATAAGATTTTATAAGGCTCGTTTGCATGACCTGCAAAACACTCCTCAACTTTTGCTCTCTATACAAGTTGGTCAATAACCCAGATTAGCAATTTATGCAGAAAATTCGCGCTTACAACTTTGCTTTCCAGTAGACAAGTTTCGGTCACAAACGTATTCATGAAGACTTCTATATGCCAACATTCAAAATAAATACACAAGATCCTTTCACTTTTTAAAAACTATGGAAGATCATATATACAAAAAGTTATTTCCATTTACGTCCTGTTACGCGGGATAACTGGGCAAAATTTTATATTGCATGACCATCCTTGAGACAATCATGATTAACGCATACATTTCTACAATTCTCAACCGATTTTGCTAACAGGAAGAATAGAGCCTATCCGATGATAGGCTTGGCCCTAAATTTTGAATGTTGGCATATAGAAGTCTTCATGAATAGGTTTGTGACCGAAACTTGTCTACTGGAAAGCAGAGTTGTAAGCGCCAATTTTCTGCATAAATTGCTAATCTGGGTGTTGACCAACCTGTATAGAGAGCAAAAGTTGAGGAGTGTTTTGCAGGTCATGCAAACAAACCTTTCCATTCGAACACCATACGCCATTGGATTCTCCAACCCACTTGAGGGCCTTGCAAAATGGGCATATTATAGACTTATACTCCGTAACAGTCTCTCGATGAGTGATGTAATCCTCGACAGGATCATAGTTGAGCGCCTTTGATGCCCATCGGCTACTCGATGGCTTACAATAGCTATGGGCAAGAGCCTTCCAGTGAATATTAGACTGAAGTCTCATCATCCGATGGTTATCATCATCTGCCAAGCACGCAGCAGGAGTGGATGCAGCGTTGCGTGCCCGACGGATAGCACACTTTTGGGGGTTTCTGCTTCCCTTGCGTCAGTAGCATGCACTCGATATGTTACACGCTGCTCTCGAATAGTTGCAGCTCTAGCAGCGGCAGCTCTTTTCAACAGTCTACAAGACCTCTGGCCCTCAGTTTCCTCAGCCTGCCAGCACTGCTGCAGTTAAAAGTTGGGTGGATAGTGACATTTAGTAACATCTACTGGGTGGATAGTAACATTTAACCCACTTCCTTCAAAATTGCCAAATTTAAAAGCTATTATTACTTCTCAAAACAATGTGTGTTACGTGTAGCACCACCGTCCACCACCCTCATCCACCACCCTCATCCACCACCCTCCTCCACCACCCTCCTCCACCACCCCTCCTCCACCGCCCATCATCCACCGCCCCTCCTCCATCACCCTCCTCCACCACTCTCTTCCACCAC
>NC_068983.1:132531327-132542257 GCF_001194135.2 Octopus bimaculoides | reverse complement strand
CTCCTCCTCCTCCTCCACCCCTTGAGACATAACGTTGTAGCCAGGACACTCTTCTTCAGTTTTATGTTTTCAACGCTTGTCGATGGTCTTACCGTACGCCAACATAACTTTCTGCTCTTCTTTGTGCGCTTCACAGTTTTAATCTGTACTTCTTTTATCTATCCCTTTTCTGATCCTCCTATCTCATTCTTCGTTTAATTCACATGATACTATTAACCTACATCTTTACAACAACTTATCCCCGACTTTGCGTCCTCCTTCAGCACTCCTCTACTGTTACCCTAACAAAAGTCCCCCCCCTCATCTTGTCATGCACTAACAAATCTACACTATTCTTAGTCCATTTCTTTTCTCATTGCACTTTCTACTACTGTATTATCAGCATCTATCTCTCTATCGCTCTGTTACATATCTATCTACTTCTGAGCTCTATTTACTTTGTCTTTCGCTCAGGAGAAATATAAATGCTTGAAACAGAATTTTCACATACAATCAGCTCATACTACTCAGTATTTCAGTTGCAATTCTTTTTTATCAATTTTAGCTGGCTAAGAGTATCATTAGTTTCTTTGGATTCCGGATCTTACTTAAGGAAAATAGAGTTTAGTGGAAATTTCTCGTCTCGATGATTGAAAGCTCTCTGCACTCTCTTGACATGAAATAACAAAATGGAGAAGACCGGACGTTAAATTATTGATCATATTGCGTCTCGGTATCATTTTCAGCCTTAGTGAAATATTCCTTTCTTTGAAGATCAGTTCATACAATAATAACACTAATGTTGTATTGTGACTAGAGTTAATTGAAGGAACTTCCATCGATCAACCAGCTTTTACCTAAAATCGATTATAATTGATCTCAGTATGGATGTCATCACATCCAATTATTCTAATACGGTTGAAAGAAACTGCTGCGAACATGATTTCTTAAATAATGAGTGATCTAGATTTGGAAGTGTAATGATGAAAATTTCAGGGCTATTCTCTATTAAAAAAAAAAAAAATTCTGAATCCCATTTCTTAGTACATTGTACTATAGGCAAGAAAGTTAATTGATAGCCTTTGCCTGTCTGTATTTATAGACTTCTATCTTTTGCTTACAAAGAAAAAAATCTCCCACTTCTGCATTGCTGTCGAAACTAGACTATTTGCGACGGCGAGGTAAATTTCCTAGTTTCGACATCATACAGTAAGTGACGCTTTGATGTCGTAAGGGCTTGAACTGTGAAATTTCCATCTCAGTCAATGTATGATAGCATGTGTTCGGATTACTCAGTTTTTGTAAACAATGCAACAACGAAGTACATGATCGTACATCGACATTGCTGCTCAGCCCTCAAGAAGTAGCAGCCTAATACCATTTAAAACCGACTATATTCTGTTGTAAAGTAAATGTCTTTTCATGTTGTAATCCTAAATATCCTTACTTAGAAAACCTTGGGTAGTCACTGTCTGGATATACTTGATCGCATATCTGTTCGATCTGAACTGACCTGAGATTACGTGTCAATAACATCATCACCAATATCACGACTATTTATTTTCGCGTTTTGCTCTATTCCAGTTTCTTCCGTTCACCTCCCACCCTCTTAATAAATTTAATGAGGTAACCTTAGCTTAAATTATATTGTCAGCTCGACCCACCAACATCAATACGCAGCACTAGAGAGAGCATATATGTATTCTCTATGATGTTAAAATTAGCAGCCAATCTTTCTTTTCCTCACATTCTAAAATCGTAAGAGGAAAATGTATTGTGAGAAATATCATAAATGTATAAAGCGGGCTGTCAAAAATGGAAAGTCTGATTTAGGGCAATCATATCACAACGACGGCAACGACCACTACTACAATCACCACCACCACCGCCACCACCACTATGACCAACACCCCTACCACTACCACCTCTACCACTACCGCCGCTACCACTACCATCATCAATAACATCTACAGTAGAATAATGAAGTGCCATTTCTAACAGATCAAACGTCACAAATTCAATAGGGAACTAGAAAAATTAAATGAATGTCATTATCTGCTAATAGAAATCACAAAATTATAGTATACTGATTTACTATATAATGCATTCCATGCATTGAAAGCTAATGGTGAATATCGTAAATTTCCAGATGAGCTAAGACCACCAACCGGTTTATATTACAGGTATAGAAGCCAATTTACTTTTATTGCCAATACTCCAAAGAATATAATAACGAGAAAACTTAAACAACAAAATCTTGCAATTGTACCTAAAATTATCAAATGGTACATCCTAGCATTGGAAGAAAGGAAGTGTAGTCGATGTTCTATCGATTGTGCCACATCCAAAACAACTTATACAGAAATATCATAGTGATTGATTTTGACTAAAGAATAAAGTATAGATGCAAGCCGTTTGAACTGAATCATAGTATATAACTGATACTTTGTTTATTATAGTTTCTTCATTCTTCAAGATATAAACAGCAAATTTATTCCAGGGTTGGTCAATGTTAAGCCGAAAACATGAATAAGAAAGAAATACTGTCTATTATAACACACATACATGCATTAATTTCTATCATTATGAGCACAAAGCTTCAATTGTCCTGGAAGCGTATAACGGTTATAACGACACTCGAAAGTGACAAATTCTATATTTCATTAACCCCAGAAGGTTGAAAGACGAAGTTGAATTTGCATGAATCCATATATTATAAATCAGTTTGTAAAACTTATTTTAAGCCTATCGTCATGTACATAGTTATCTAAATGTAATCGAATCACTTTTACAAGCTAGACCACATTAAAACCAATTGAAATTATCGGTCATTGATAATGAAACAAAGCGAAAAATAACAAAATCAACGAAACAATATTTACTTATTTATTCCTGTTTCGCTGGTTTATGCATACACATTGATACAGTCTTATTCAAAGAAAGAATCGATCGAAAATTGATTGAGATAACACAATAAGACAATTCAAGATTTACAGATAAGCACAATACAAAGAAGTTGTGATCAGCTGTTAGTACTAAGTCCTTTCTGATTTCATCTCACGTTCACACAAAAGCAGAGTCGCTGTATGTGCAATATATGGTAGCTATAACATTCACAGTTGTACTCTACATTCTACTGGGACAAAGGTCAATTTACATTTTGTATTCAGTGAAACAAGATGAAATAGCACGGGATTGTTATGCTTTCTGGTACAGGTCTGCTGAACAGAGCTGATCTAGCATTAAAGATCATGACATCACCTCCAACACCACAACGGATTCCAGTGATCCGCCGCCACACGCCACTACCTTCAGAACAGCAGAGAATCAATAACAATAATAGCGGTAGCAGTAGTAGTAGTAGTAGTAGTAGTAGTAGTAGTAGTAGTAGTAGTAGTAGTAGTAGTAGTAGTAGTAATATCAAGAAGAGAAGAACAAGAACAAGAACAACAAGAACAAGAACAACAAGAACAGCAATAATAATAATAATAATAATAATAATAATAATAATAATAATAATGGCAAATTATAATTTCTTAATTTCTTCTTGCTCTTCGAACACGCAAACATTCCTTTTTGGTATACAGGACAATTGGAAGCACCTCCAATTTTGAAAACGCAGAACACTTTCCGGAATTTACAACAAATGCAGAAGATAAGCGGCTGCCATAGTTACAAACTAAGCAGTTAGATTACACTTACCTAGAAAGGAAGGTGGAAGAGGGTTAATATCATTAGGAGACTGCGTGGAGTTGGTAATAGTGAATCTGCTAGTCACAGCAGGACATAGGGAAACCAAAAACCCAAACCAAGCTGAAAACCAGAAAAAAACAAAAGCGATCCGATTGGCATGAGTAGGCGTTTTACGGTAGTTTCCCAAAGATAGTTGTAGCAAATAGTGACAGTGAGACATGATTATGGTTGTAGAAAGGAAGGCTGAAAAGGGATACAAAAAGTTTGTTAGTACCAGCACAATATCAAGCCTTATGGATTCATTGGATAACAGCCAAGATAGGAAAAAAGCAGGTAGTTTCCCAATGTAGGCTATGCAAATCAAAAGAGGAAAGTGTAATTCATATGGCAAGTGAATGTATCATGATGACACAGAAAGAATACAAGAAAAGACATAACAATCGAGGGAGAGTAGTCCATTGAGAGTTATGTAGCATGCTAGGATTTGAACATACTGATAAAGAGCATAAACATGAACCTAGTAAACTAATAGAAAGTAGGAAATATAAGATGTTACGCGACTTTAACGTTCAGACGGAGCGAGTAATAGACGCTAGCATACCTCCTATAGTAGTAGTTGACAAAACTGATGGAAAGGGCCTGATAATCGACTTTACAGTCCCAAATGATGAGAAAGTTAATATGGGAGGTATAGAGAAAATAGCAAAGTACCAGGACCTAGCAATTGAGTTACAGAGACTATGAAAAGTGCGAGCAATTTGTATTCCTGTAATTATAGGTGCATTAGGAACTATCCCTAAAAAATTTAACAGATAGATGGAGGAAATAGGCATAAAACATAATTTAGTACGACTGGAGAAAAAAAGTGCTACTAAGGACAGCTGGAATATTTTGGAGTGTTCTTGATATCTAAGCTTATTTGTTGTTGCCTGATGTTATGAAGTCTTCTTTTCCAACAGTTTAATTTATCGTGAGTCTATGAAATAATAATAATAATAATAATAATAATAATAATAATAATAATAATAATAATACAGTCAAAATTAAAAGAAGAGTTCCATTTGTTATCTTGTGAACAATATTTCGACATCTCACGTGTCTTCAACTGGTTCAAAAAATAAATTTGTCAATCTACTTCATTTTGGTTAATATAGAAAGGATTGAGGTAACTCCTCCTGAAGATATAGAGTGAAAATTAAAAGAAGAGTGCCATTCTTACAAAACGGGTAGTCATGATGGGTATATTGGGCTTCGTATATTGTACCCCAGTGTCACTTTGATGGTATGCACCGATCTCTCACTCAATAATAATAATAACAACAACAACAACAACAATAACAACGATAATGCACTTGCTCTCATGCCTTCATACCTTAAGTGATTGTGTTATCATATGTGATTGGAATTTCTCGCTTGTGCAGCTCGTTATCGCGTCCCGTATGTCTTCGGCTGTTATCGGCATTCCGCAGAACTCCACTCCCTCGGCCTAAAGGCGCGGCATGCCGTCGAGGTAGGAGGTGAAATCCACGTCCATCACCGATACACCACGCGCGACGAATTGTTCGGTGATGTGCAGCTGAAATTCAGTACACATCTGCTTGGATTTGTATAGCATACACCTGTCCCTGCTCATCAAAGACTGAATTGTGGTTTTGTTGCAACGTGCATCTCCTCTGCCACCCGCACCCATCGAATGGCTTTCGTCCGAAAATGTTTTAGAGCACGCGCTCTAGCTCTGGTAACGCAACCTTCATGCATAGCATTGAAAAAATTGATCAAGCCCCGATCTCGCCGCCAGCATCTCAGAGGCAGTGCCTATCCTAAGCGCTTCTCTTAGCTTCCTAAGTAAATCTCCCTCAATCCTAGATTCCTCTAAGGCTATTTCCTTACTAAATCCTACTGGCTCTACTCTAATAGCTCTTTTCAGGGCTATCCACCAACGGCTGTTGACCAACGATTGTTCGCGCCCGGCAACCTCTGATGGACTAACTTGCTTCACGCGCTGGAAAGGACGCGCTTAGCTGCCAGTATTCTGGGCCTTGTCTATGGATCCTAGTAGACATAGCAATCTAGGAGAGTAGTCTATTGCAAGTTATGTAGAATGCTAGGATTTGAACATACTGATAAATAGTATAAACATGAACCTAGTAAAGTACTAGAAAATAAGAAGTTACGGGACTTTAACATTCAGACGGAGAGAGTAGTATAAGCTAGCAGACCTGCTGATCACTTTGAACAATGGACAACCTATGCTATTTCTATCTACTGGCCTACAGAATATCGTATCTAAATACGATTAAAATACGATATGGTTCGTAGGGAACTGTAAGCAAATATAGAAACAAATGGTTGAAGGATAGTGAAATAGAATGCGCGGTTGAGTTCCTACAGAACTCTTCTTAGTGACAGCAAAGATTATCAGAAGGGTTCTAAGCGCTCGAAAGATTACTGTAATCTTGCAGATACCAATGGTTACAGGTAGTAACCCGCTACCCACATAAATCCTACTAGCAATAGAACCGAACCTGAGTCAAACCATAATAATAATAATTGATATGACTATTCCAAACGACATAAATGTATCTGTCAAGACCTACCAAAAACTGAGCAGGTATAAAGTATTTGAAATAGAAATTGGTCAAATGTGGAACCTCAATACGAATACAATATCTGTTGTCATAGGTGCCCTAGGAATGATAGAAAAAAAGGGCTGATTTCTACCTGGCTCAGATACAAACAAACCTCATAATAGCAGAAATACAAAAGATAGTGCTCATGGGAACTTCCCATATCCTACGTAAAATATTGTCTATGTAATCTTAAATTTTAAAGCAAACTTATAGTTTTCTTGTTTTCTTAAACATTCTCTAGAACAATACTTTGTGCAAAACCAAATAAATGGCACGCTAGCCATAACACCAACTTGAACTTCTAACTTGCTGTCTCTTGAGGTCTCTGGGTGTGATCTGGAGTCAACTTGAACAAATACAAAGCAAAAGTCATATAATATACAATTGTTTATCTTGTTCTTTTCTTTTCTTTCTTCTTGCTGTCATTATTATAGGTTCATAAGCTCTTTACTGTCTCTTTTATGTGGAACATCGGTTACATAAGTTCAGAGTCGAAATGTTTGTTTCCATGGCGATCTCCGAGAACTGCAATGCTTATAAATTCATCTGCACTGTATTACTAACCAGTAATGTGACTGGGCTTGTTAGACGAATTTGGGATTTCAGAGTTGAAAGTTAGGTTTTTAATGCATGTTCTCAGTCAATGGTGAGTATTAGATTCAAAATTTAAGAATTGCAACAAATATAAGAGGTTGCGTGACACGCATAATTCCTCCATTAACAGTTATAAAAGTTTTATTGAGACAACATATGGTAAAATGTAACTCGCCATCATTGACAAACCACGTGTGAACTTACGCCTTGCTCTGTTTGAAAATGGATACCATGTGAAGTTTGCACTTGCAAAAAAACAAATACTGAATCTCAGAATAACTTTTAAGTGTTTATTATTATTTGTGGAAAACCAGTAGTTAGATGAATTTTCATTGTTTTTTTTTATCTGTCTCACCACAGAAACTGCTACCGCTCATTGTCTACCAACACACTAACATTGTCTACACAGTGTTATTTTGCAGAGCTAACGCGTTGGATGTAGCACTATCCAAAAATTGGTTTCATCATCCATCATTTTTATATGTTCCTAAGTGTAAATAATTACACACTATTGTGATTCAATGAAGAAACAATTTCCCTGGAGGGAATCATTGATATGAATAGGAATAAATAATAGAATGTTCTTTCATTTTATCTGGTAAATTCACTTTACCGTGGCGTAATTGATATGACTGAACCAAATAAATATTTTCCCGGACAGGCAGTGTTAGCTATCTTTTAAACGCATGAGTTTGTACCCATCTCTACACACGCTGTGAAATCGTCAAACGATGATAGTACTGAGCACAGAAATGCATTACAAATCAATATTGATCACAGTACATAATTGATCTCTGAATAAGATACAATTTAGGCATGCTTTTATAATGTTAACTTTTTTAAAGTAGCGTATCAAACCAACTGAAAAATCCTCTGGTGCATATCCTCCTTCAAACGACGGAGATTATTTCTAAAGCTGCTTGAGGATATCAGACATGTTGTGTTCATGTGTTTCCTCAAATGCGAAAGAATAGATTATTGATTGGATATCTGAAAGAAAACAAAAGCTACATTATTAGTCTTTTAACAAATGTATTATCAATAACGGAAACCGAAAGTAAAATAAAAATAAAACATGCACTATGTTGCAATTTTAGTCAAACATGATTCCTACTTAATTATTGCTGTTAATTATGGCGCAAGAGCAAATTATCAGTCCGGTGAATGATTTGAGTAAAAGACAATGTTCGCCAAATGCTATTCAAAATACTTGTTAGTAATGTTTGTACTTCAAAATCGAATTAATTGTTTTTTATTCTTGATGTAGATTCAAAGGGATTTTCCATTCCCAAGTTACAGCTAACATTACTAAACAAACATATATTATCTCAAACACAAATGTAAAAGCCTACGCTTGAGTCCTACATAATGAATATCTCATTGAATAAGGGTTACGGAGACGACGTCTTTACGAGTGTCATACCGAATATAACGCAAATTGTACATAAATTTTGATATTAATAGCGGTCGATCTTCAAACTGACATATTGGTCGAGATTTTGTCTATTGCATTAGTTTCTCAGGTGATTTATTGCTAACAAGTAATGCCTTCGGAAATAAATTATGTACCATCTTAGAGATCTAGATGAAGGGAGTGTGAACGTTAACCGATATTCATACTAGGCTACTAGTTGTTTCAGAAGATAACACCATTGATAAGAACAATATGCATAAAGGAATGAAAAAAAGTAAGAAAAGGAAAAGCTGCGTTGATGAGAAACCTAGCAGTAGGAGGCTATCGACTGCAACCACTGAGGGTAATCACCAACCTCTGTTCAAATTGATGTGCGCTGACAAACGCGTGAAACTCCGTGAGTTTTCGGCACAATTGGACTGCGGACAGCATGCATTACAGGCGATAGCTGAAATCCTCCGGTAAAAGAAAGTGTCTGTAAATTGAATGCATTGGTAGTGGACACACGATCTGATTGCCAGAAACGGTGAAGTCTACTCTAATCTACTAGAAGCGTTTGAAACTGATGAAGACATCTTTTTTTTTCCGATTCGGTTATTGGATGAATCGTGACCGTAGCCTTTACATCTAGAAATGAAGGCACAGTCCATAGAAATACGTCAAATACTCTCTCTACGGCCTAAACAACATATGATCAAATGACCAACGCTGAAAGTGAAAATGTCTCTTTGCTCGAGGAATGAAAACTTTCAGCTTTAGATTATGAATTGTTGTAGCAGGATCAGAGAACCGTACAATGGGATTTTCAAAAGGATTTTAAAGGCCATAGCGATGAAGAAACCGCAGAAGAATCTGGAAATGATCCAAATACGCAACCACACATATCTTTCGGAAAATCGTGCAAACCACTGGGCAGACCACTGGTCTTCTATCAACCGTACAGTTTGACACTCGTTTCCTTAGCCATACGCCTGTTCGGCCGACTGAAAGAAAGAAACCGGAAACATAGATTTTACGACAAGCATGACCTGAATATGATCTTGAAAATGTTGGTATAACAACGACAGTCCGAAGATTTTCAAATTCCTTTTTACATCGGTGCAAATACATTGTTTATGATAAAGACTAGTTAGAGGTAATGTTGCGTAAAGGAAGAGTTACACTTACGTTATGTTCAAATTAAGCTACCTGCGATAGTTAATAAAAAATTAAAGCCAACTTTCACATTAATTTCAATGTTTGTGATATGTCAAAATCACTTAGTGAATGACTTTGTAAGATAAATTAGATTTGGTGTCCTCACGCTATTGCTGTGCAGATTTAGGAAGCCTACATTTATCACTGTGCCACTTCCTTTTGCAATGTTGCCAGAATAAAGTTTCATGGAAAAATAGCACTTTTTGTGACCAGGTCAATATCATATAACTATCTATTTTAATGTATATAGCCCACTTAATCACACCAAAATCCCTCACTAGCAAAATTACTCTATATTATTATGTAATCCATCGTATTAATCGGAATCACAAATCATCCCTTGCAATTTTGACTCTTATTCTACTATCAATATGCAGTAAATCCTCTTTGATTATTCTCGATCATATTAATAAGAAATCAATGACACTTTTTGACAAGTAGAGCCAAGGACTATTTGAATATCAATCTGAGGTGATCACCCTGATTATTCATATGAATAAGCACTTGAATATATCTTGTCACAAATGAACCAATAGAGCATTGTCATATAGTTTCATTAAAACATACAGTGTCTCCATTTCCAGCGACCTTTTCTCAAAGAGTATTGTATTTCAATATATTATATCAAGTGTAATATGTAAGATAAATCATAGTAAGGATAATGCAGCAAAACAAAAGAATGCGATATGATCTACTTGTCATTTGATAGTCAATAATCGTCTTGTTCGAGTAGAGCGTCCAATTGGAAAGTTGACGATTTACAATTAATGTTTCTGAAATAATGTGTTATTAAAATTCCTTCTCCACTCAATCCTGGCTATTAACTTGATCAATAATTAATGCAACATAAGATTTTCACTATTTATATATCACTGGATTACGCCTGATTTTATATCTGAGAGAGTCAAACATCTATAATTCAAATGAAAAAATAACAAAAAAAAAAACAAGAGCAACAATGATAACTATAAATATAAAAATATATGAAACACACAGACGCATACACGCACACACGTACACACACACGCACACATATGTATATATATATATATATATGTATATACATATGTACAAGAGTTGGACAAAATAATGGAAACACCTTAAAATTCCAAACAAATTTGTTTTAAAATGGGTAGGACTCCCTTTGGCAGTAATTACAGCTTGAATTCTACGAGGTATGGACTCGTACAAAGTTTGAACTGTTTTCAAAGGAATTTCTGTTTATTCTTCAGCTAGAGCAGTCTCCAGTTCTTGTAGTGATGACGGTGGAGGATATCGAATCCTTATTTGTTTTTCCCAAATGCACCATAAATGTTCAATAAATATTGAGATCTAGGGACTGTGGTGGCCAGATAAGATGTTCAACTTCACTAGAATGTTCATCGTGCCATGCAGTAACGACTTTAGCTGTGTGAATTGGTGC
>NC_068983.1:132530538-132531317 GCF_001194135.2 Octopus bimaculoides | reverse complement strand
TATATATATTAGTCTTTATATATATATATATATATATATAATTGTTTTTATACACGCTTCTAATAACACGATGTGAATGTTGGTGTGTGTTGCGTATATGTATATTGGAGATATATTAAGCAAGATGAAAAAAAATAAGGTAAACATGTTTCTTGGTACAACTGCTACCAACACTGGACACGAAAGGCTGATAATGTAAAGGATCAGTGAATCATTAGGATATAAGAAGCCGAGAGAGGCAAGCTTATTTTCTGGAGATAAGGACAGTAGACTACACGTTTTTGTGTCATAATAGATGTCATTACCAAAGCAACGATCCGACCTAAATACCAATAATACAAAATGTGCTGAAAATGTGCATAATTTCAAAGAAAATTAGGCAAGAGAAAATATGTGAGGGAGCCAGTGGTGCTAGGTTAGATAAATACATGAAGGAAATTATTATTTATATTCAAGGAATATATATTATTTATTTACTAATGTGGGATTTGCTTTGAGAGGAGTTAAACAAATACCCAGCAGCAACGATGACGGCCGATTTCGAATGACATGTGGAAACAATCTCAAGGAATCAACTATTCTTTAGTATTAAAAGGCCAATACGCGCCATGAATTCTTTTTTCATTCTTAAGCAAAGACTCATTCACGCAGTTTTGTGTCTCAACAGTGATCGCTCTTGTCAGTGACCGCTCTTGTCCTGTCTTACTACAGCCGGTCACACTTATATATGCACTTGCGAATGAATATATGTATATATATATATATATATATATATATAT
>NC_068983.1:132524479-132530318 GCF_001194135.2 Octopus bimaculoides | reverse complement strand
TGGATAAATTTTGACTTTCCCTCGTATATATATATGCGTGTGTGTGTGTTTGTGAGTGTGCGCGCGGTCTATTTTAACTAACCACAGAAAACGAATTCGAGGTACGAAATAATATATGTGAAGTAACTGTACCGCAAAAGAAATTTCGAATACACCCATATAAACTGTATAGCAGCATAATATTATTTGTGTATTATAATAAACAAGCAATGTTTGACTTGTAAAGAAAATCAACACGGCAAAGAAACGAATGTGGTGGTTTGTTTTCCAAAACATCGACTTCAATACGTCATAGGTATATTAACTATTCGAATCTCAATGGTTAATTTCACCAAATTTGTATAGAGTAAGTAAATGATACTAAACATTTGATATTGTGAAACGTTGAACACAACTCTCTATATCTGCCTAATTTATACACATGAAACAGATAATTTTTCCATTTAGTGGTAGATATATTAATTTAAGAATGGCAGCAAATGAGAAGACAATCAGATTACGTAAACTGATAGGCGACTGTGTGGAGTGTTGGGCGTGTAAATATATAGGCAAATTTGTTGTTGAAAATGCACCTAAAATTTGAAAAACTTGTAATTATTTAAAATAAATTTATTTACATATATACCAAATTAGTTTCAACAATATTTTTTGTTTATCAATGGGAAAAATTTAGAATTATGAATTAGAGAAACATATTTAAATGTTTCAATGTCGATTAAGTTTAAATGTTCATAACAGTCAATAATATAAAAAAACTCTGCATTAACTTTTTTGTATGTACAAAGTTCATTAATTTTAGTAGTAATCGACAACAAATAAATATCATCAAAGTTTCAGTCATACTGAGTTACGAGGGAGAAAGACAAGGAAAAAATGAAGATAGTAAAAAAGGGATTTTGGTTTACAATTTCTCTGATTTTCTTTCCGTCGTGTGGAGGTACTTTCCCTTGTAACGGCTTATTCATAATTTTTTTCCGTGAGGGGATCTGATTTTTGATTCGTTAAAGTACTGGTGACATCTTGTTTTTCCGGTGGTCAAGTGCGTCGTTCTGCCTCGTTGGCTTCCCTGTGGGGAACGGTTATCAGCCTTTCCGGTTGGTTGAATCTCTTAAAGGGTCATTTTGTTGTATTTGCTGAAGTTCAGTTTTGATCGGAGGTAATATTTCATTTCAGATTACGTGGGCAACTGTTGTTTATATGGTGGTATTGTATGTTGATTCGGATTTTCGGTTTCGAAAACCGGGTGGAGGATTATTGCTAAAGTTTTTATAACTATTTGTGTGTGTGTGTGTGTGTGTGTGTGTGTGTGTGTGTGTGTGTGTGTGTGTGTGTGTGTGTGTGTGTGTGTGTGTGTGTGTGTGTGTGTGTGTGTGTGTGTGTGCGTGTGCGTGTGCGTGCGTGCGTGTGTGTGTGAACATCATTTATCTTTGGTGGCATTTGTTAACATAATTTATTCAAATAATTTTGCATCATAACATAAGTGACAGAAACTGTGTTTATCTTAATGTATATTTAAGATGCAACATGTTATTTACAAGTGCAATTTATGTCATTCCACATATATTTATTTGCATTTTTAAAGCGACAATTATTGAGTTAGCGTCATTAAGTCTTTAAGATGTTTTTGAAATATATTTCTGGCGTCTCTCTACAACTGTATTCGCTACAGTTAGTTACACTATAGTTCATTTACAATAAGGTCCTTGACTTTCACAAAATTGTCGCATACCAGTTTGTCTTACGTTAAACAAAATATTGAATATAGTTGTATGTGATATCGATTGTTCCCCAGAGCCTATTTCGCCATATTTTTCTATACATGTTTACGGTCAGTAAATGAAATCAAGAATGATAATTTTACAAGCGCTTGCTTTGAGAAAGGCTTGTCAATTAATGCCATATTTCACAAATAACAGAGAGGGCATTGTGCCCGTGGATACGGTAGCTTAATGTAACAGAGCGTGAATTGAGAATGTGGATTGTCACCATTATCAGTTAGCACGCCTGGAGAAACAAAGAAAGAAAAACAATGAAATAGTTTGAATACTTATCAGAAAGGTTAACGGCATAAGTATAACTTGCTTATATTTAATATCATCCTTGTCAAAAAGAAAGTTGCATTTCAATATCGTCGTTATTTATAAGCTAAGAAACTTTTTTCCCCTCTGAGATTAATAGCATATTTTGATATACGTATGAGTGCTAATTTATTTAATACAGAGAGCTGGGTCTTTTCGATTAATTAAAATTATATTTTTAATGAAAGAAGGGAAAACACTGGTTAAATGAAGTAATTAATGATATTATAATCTACTGTAAAATCTGCAATATATATATATATATATATATATATATATATATATATGTATGTATGTATGTATGTATGTATGTATGCGTGTGTGTGTGTGTTTGTGTGTGTGTGTGTGTGTGTGTGTTTGTGTGTGTGTGTGTGTGTATACATATACAAAAGAAAGCCGACTGTACGAATTAATTTAAACATTTTAAATGAATACACTGTTAGCTGACATAAAATAAATTGGATGAAAATAATCAAGACAGGTGAATTATTTTAAATATTGAACGTAACATTGCTTCAGTAACGATTATTAAATACAAACGTTTTCGGATTTTGTGCTACATTCCCCGGGTGCATCAAATATTTGCAAATCTACAAAAATTATTCGATCGATTGACTGGAGATATGACAATAATCTCTGCCTATATAAAATTATTTTTTCTCTGTGTCTGTCTCTCTGTCTGTCTGTCTGTTTCCTATGCATTCTCAAACGGCTCTAAAAATATAATCAAATTTTACTAGGTAATAGGATCAGACCCCGCGAGTCTCAACATGTAATTTCTATTTTCATTTGGATTGAAAGAATACAATATTTTATCTAAAATAACCTTTCTATAGTCAACTATAGTAAAATAAATTTTATACAACCACCTCTACGTGACATTTTGTAGATGAGTGTGTATGTGTCCGTGAGGCGTGTGTATGCGCTTTCGTTACGTACAATAGGCCCCAAAGAGTTAAACACATACACTCACACACACCTACACATCTACGCATATATATACATATGTGCATATGAGTGTGTATGTGTCTGTGAGTGTGTGTGTGTTTGCGCGTTTGTTACGTACGTTAGGTATCAGAGTTAAACAGACAGACACACACTGAGCTATACATACGTATACATATGTGTGTGACTCTTTGTGAGAACGTATATATTTGTGGGTATGCATACATTTTTGTGAAGTCTGACGCACACACACATCTAAAGAGAGAGATAAACAGAGAAAGAAAGAGACAATAATAGTGATAGCCGTTATACAAAGAGAGATATCCACAGAGAGAGAAGGAGAGAGAATGGTAGAGAGGGAGAGAGAGAGAGAGAGAGAGAGAGAAAGAGTGACTCCCACAAAATCTAGAATCGGCTCACACACATCTGCACATATATACATATGTGATGACTGACAAGCATATAATAAATATTGTTTACCCCGAGGTGTGCATGAATGTATGCCTGTGTGTGTCGGTCTTAGTATGTATATGTGATTGTATGTGTGAATGTGTGTGTGTTTGTGTGTGTGTGTGTGTGTGTGTGTGTGTGTGTGTGTGTGAGTGTATGTGTGTTTGTCAATTACACTGGTGTAAACTGGTTATGTGAAAGAACTATACTGGCTCCAATTAATGAGATGGTTGATAAACTTAATCATGTACTTCTAAATTTAAAAGATACATCATAAATAACTTTTAGATCAATTCACACTACAGTCGATCAAAATCACGCTGTTCAATACCCTGTTGAATTTCTGAATACACTTCAACGCACTGGGATGCCACCACCTAACTTGACACTAAAGCTGGATGTTCCTAATATGTTGCTTAGGAATCTTGACTGACCTCGCCTGTGTAATGGAACTCGCTTAATTGTCACTTCCATGAAGCCCCAGAGGCAACAATCATAACAGGTAATCACAAAGGAGAAAATGCCTTTCTTCCAAAAAAATCCTCTCAGATGTTACACTTGAATTTTTAAGAGGATTCATTTTCCAATCAAACTAAGTTTTTGGTATTCCGATTAACATTTCTCAAGGTCAATCCTTCAAAGTAGTTGAACTTGATCTCTTTACTACACAATTTTTCCACAGACAACTCTATGTTGGTTGGTCACGTGTTGGATGCAGCAACAATTTATTCATTTGGACACCCCGACCAAAAATAAAAAATACATAATGGATATTATTTAGCATGTGCTTCTTCAAGATTCACAGACTTTCAGTTCTAAATTCTATTATCGTTACAATTTAGATATTTTTATGTACAGTATAAATATTTTGAAATAATTTTGAGAAACTAAATATATCTTCTTATCTATTGTTTACTAATCTGAATAAGAAACAACTATAATCCGGGCAACGACGGGTTATTCATCTAGGATGATATGTATAATGAAAAATATGTGAATTAAAGTGCATGGTAGGATCTTGTTGTTCACACACACACACATACACACACACACACACACACACGCACACACAAACACACACACACTATGCACACGCAGACATAAGGACGATAACACACATAAATGTATATGTATTTGCGGATGTATTTATGTTCTTCATATATTTGGCTGATATTTAAGGTTTTTAAGCTCCAATTCAATGATTTTAGGATCAGAGTAAATTCCTTCGAGAGCACACACCTCTGTATATGGTCCACACTCGTCCGCACTTATAAACGCAGGCACAAATACACACACACATACACACACACACACACACACACACACACACACACACACACACACACACACACACACACACACACACACACACACACACACATCTACATATGATATACATGCCCATAAGCGTACCTGGCACTCCGTCGGTTACAACGACGAATGTTCCAGTTGATCTGTTCAACGGAACAGCCTCCAAGTGAGATTAACGTGCAAGTGGCAGAGTATTCCACAGACACGCGAAACCTTTCGAACCCTTGACGTAGTTATCAGAGTGATTCAGCGTGTTATAGTGTGAGAATGCTGGCCCTTTGAAACACTCATTCTAGCCGGCTGAGTGGAATAGCAGCACATGAAATAAATTGTGTTGCTCAAAGACACAGCTTCGGTGGGGAATCGAACTCACGACAAAACAAGCGTGAGCTGAATACCTTAACCATATATATCTATATATACAAAGACCAGTTAGAAATCTTGCAAAACACTGTTTATTTGAGCAAGATACTTATTGCAGTCACCTGAAGGTACACATGTATACCGTGGAATACACTAAACCAGATGTTCACAATCTTGCCTGCGAGGGGCCGATGCTAGATGGTTTGAAGCAAATGTAGTGATCAATAAGGATTCGCGTGTTTTCCATATTCTGTCTCTCTAATTAATTAATTATATTATACATATTTATTTGTGTACCTTCACCTGGCCCTTAGTTCTTATACTATTTATTTATTTCATATTTTTGTTCTTCCTCCGTCCACTCGTCGTCTTGTTTCGAATTGCTTTTATACATTTTCATATGTCCATTCTGTATTCCTTCTTCCTTTTTTCTCCGTCTTGTTTTGTTCTGTTTTATTTTGGTCGCATTCACTGCAAGTTTTTTTGCCGGTTACCTCCAGTATGGAAGGAATACTCTCGATGAAGGCAGAACATTGCGCTCGATAACTGAGGAAGGGTTGGTGACCTTCTGCATTTAGACTATGTTTCTCAACTTGTCATTCTGTGTAATTTCCATTTGTTTGTTTTTCTTTCGTTTGTTTATTACAATACGTATTTGACTAAGAATATATATATATATATAAATATATATA
>NC_068983.1:132523726-132524324 GCF_001194135.2 Octopus bimaculoides | reverse complement strand
ATATATATATATATATACTAGAAATATAGAAATCAACAACAAAAAAGAAACAATGTATTGGAGTAGTCTTCTGACAATAAGATCTGAAACTAAAATTCTGGATATTTGAAATAATCGACTGTTTCTCGAAGATGAATTGTGTTTGTATTTGTGAGTGTGTGTCTGTATATATATATATGTATATATAGGTACTGTAAGTTTAGAGGGAATACTTGATAAGTATAAGCACCTGCATATGCCAGATGGTGGCAGAGATGAGAGAATACATCAAACGTAAATTAAAAACAGAACACAAAGGATATCGCGGTACACGTGTTTCAAGCTTTGTAAAGAATTTGCTATTACATCAGCATAGGTATGTTATTGAAATAAAAGATGGTATAAATCTCTCTTCAGCCGCAAACATTGTTAGACCAAAGATTACATCACAAAAGAAAAAGTACACGTAGCATTACTCTTTATAATAGGTTCATCACATCCCTTTGAAAAGGTATATTTGTAATGCAAATATATATATATATATACGCATACACACCCACACCCCCACACACACACACACCCACACACACACACACCACGCATATATATATATCTATAG
>NC_068983.1:132512985-132522462 GCF_001194135.2 Octopus bimaculoides | reverse complement strand
TAGGGGATTAAAGTATATTTTTATATATATAAATATATCCAGTAAAGTGGAAATTTTATGTGCTAGAAATAAACCAGCATGTGGTCTATTTCTAGCACATTAAATGTCCACATTACTGGTCTTCTTTATATATATATATATATGTGTGTGTGTGTGTGTGTGTGTGTGTGTGTGTGTGTGTGTGTGTGTGTGTGTGTGTGTGTGTGTGTACGCGCAGAGTTGGATGTGCGGTAAAAAGATTTGCTTCCCAACCATATAATTCCGTGTTTAGTCCAACCTTGGGCGAGCGTTATCTACTATAGCCCCTGACCGACGAATGCCTTATGAATGGATTTGGTAGACGGAAACTGAAAGTGGCACGTCGTACACACACACACACACACATATGTATATATCTGTGCATGTTTGTCTGTGTTTGAGCCCACCATTGCTTGGAAACCGATGTCCGTGTGTGTACGTTCCCGTAACCTAACAATTCGTCAAAATACATCGATAGAATATGTACTAGGCTTACAAAAGATTATAAGAAGTGATTATAAAAAGAATAATTCCTGGGGTCAATTACTTCGACTATTTCCCTGTAAAGCGGTGCTCCAGTATAGCAGCAGTCAAATGACTGAAGGAAGTACAAAAATAAAAGAAAAATACACATTCATACATTATTTCCTTTCCATAACAGTATATATTATATAATTAGAACCGATTTATATATAAAGGCAAGTGATTGCATCAATTCTCCTAACCTCTATGTATTTTGTTTACCTATTGAGACTTTATAAGTAGCACCATCGAACCCTATCTATAGATTTTTCATTCGTTACGTTCCCTTTAAAGTGGGCCAAACCAGGCTAATTAAATTTAGTCTGTTCTTACATGTGTTGCTCATTTGTTGTTTGTTGTTTTCTTGCAGACTTAACATGAAATACACTTTCCGCTTATATCTTACTGCATTTCGATAAATAAAAAATTATTTATATCTCATACTTACCTTTTGTGTATCTTCCTCAAAGTGAATTGTATATATTTATGTTTATATATATATATATATATATAAATGTATATATGCGTATATATATAAAAACGCATAATACATACATACCTACATACATACATACTTACATACGTATATATACGTGTGTGTGTGTGTGTGTGTGTGTAAGTATACGGCGTGGCTACTTACACGCGTATGCATGAGCGTGTTTTTCTTTTCAAGAAGTGCGCCAGTTTGTTTTTGTGTTAGTCTTAATTCTTTGGTTGTACATTTTCATATTTTCCATTCTTATCACCATTTATGCAATCATACGTATGTATTCACAGAAAACTGAATATCAGAACCAAACTAATGCTCGATTAATTTCACTAGCATTTTCTTAATTTCTTTGTTGTTTGTGTTTCTATAGTGTTATTATAGAACTTTCAAGTAAACGTAGAGCTCCAGTAAAAAGTTATCTTTCAACCGGATTATCCATTAGAAAGCATTTTATGTTCAAATTCCATGGTCTCGTATGTGGCCCAACTAAATATTGATCAGATCGATTACCTAAATATAAACCGTCCAGCAATTCGTTTCAAATATACAAGCATATTTTAAGTCTACCAGAAAAATCTACCGTGTTAACTTTCTCAAATAATGTGGGCCCCACCTAGATAGTCTTTCTTTATCGGAGTGCTTGAGGTAAAGGAGATGAGATAATATGGGCATAAAATGTCGAGGTAGGAAGTACTTTCATGTTGAAAAACTCAGAAAAAAAGATGGTTGAGGAAAAGCTTATATATAAGGGAATGGGTTTCTATATGCATTATAAAATTATTTTGAATGTTTCCCTGAACATGGGATAGACAATCTGATTTCACAAGAGCTGGCGTACGGAGATGGGTGTCTGGATTTTGAACCTGGTATGAGGCGAGAAGTCAAGTACATCCCACAGACTACTGACACAGATATATTGGTATTAACGTTCAACTTTTATTTTTGGCTCGTAAGTGATACCGTCGAAGCAAGTTGCTTCTGAAGAGTTGTCCTGTAACAATATCTTCATCCGAAAGGATCTGTTTTAGATCCATTTTCTGATACTTCCTGAAGATTACATGAATGCTCCAATGATATATCTAATGGATCAGTGATGAGGTGGGTGACGGGTCAATCCCATTGGTGATTCAAGTCATAAATCCTACTTATACTTCAGCCCATTAAATATATACATCAATGAGAAAAATTAACAGGAAAAAAAAACAATTTTGTCAGCAACAGAGCGGAGGAAGTCAGTTTCCGCTGCTTCTCCTACCGATATTTCCACAGCATCTTCAATCACAGATACAGGAATAGTCAGAATGAAAGTAAAACAGATTATATTATTTCATCTTTGATAGCACCACCATTTTTGATTGACGGAGTTCAGCACTGGGAATGGAAGTTGCTCAAAGGAACAAATCGTTTAAAAAGGCGTTAACACTGGGAAAGCATCACAATTGATAGGAAGAATATAAAAGAACACTGAAAAAATGAATGGGCCTACGTAATATCGGCTGTCTGTTCTGAATACCCGATGATCATGCTTTCTTTTCCAAACAAGCGAACAAAGAGAGTATAAAAACTAACAGGAGATATACATTAAGGAACATATCTGAGTGCACGAGTACACTCAAAGCCAAAGTGTTAGACTTTAGGGGAAAGATCACACCCTTACTCTTCAACAGTTGAGCCATCCGGGAGATACTGGGATCATCGGGGTTCTGCTAAAGCCTATAATTATGATCAGTAAACACAATGTGGCAAGAGCGTATATACGTCATTGTGGAGTTCGCTGACTTTATCTAAAATAATGGCTCAATGAACTTGACACTGAAATAATTTTATAAATCTCTGGTCACAATGCGCTTTCACATTTTCCTTAATTATGCCATCCTTTTCTATTTAGCCCGAATGTTTCGACTATATCACTGGCCAAACATTTCGAAGACTTTCTGGCGATCTCTTACAATCTCTTGGATACCAATAAACAACCGAAAGGGGAAAATGTCATCCGTTGACTCCTGTAATATGTTCACGCCAGTAGAACTCTTTCGCTATTGGGCGATCACCACATTTACTCGCTCCGTTCTTGAAATACCTAGTTCTGGATATGATACCGAAGTTATATTCTGAGATTAGATCACTCTAGGGCTTTCTCTGTAGTAGCAAGTTTTCTCATTTGCATATCAGAGCGGAAGCAGGCCCGTGCTTTTGAAGAAATTGGCACGCTGGTTCTTCTACAATCGTGCGCATCATAATTCTAGGTAAATGGCGTCTATCTTGCTCATATTTTGAAAAAGATTGCAACATTCATGTGTCTGTATATATTTAACGTTTGTATCCCCAAAAACTATGTCTTAATTTCCTCATTTCCGTCGCTACCTACCACTATTTACCCATCGATGCTAAAGTCTTCGTCCATGATCTACAATTGATCTAGGATTTTTGTTTTGAGTAAAATGGTAAATGTGGATAGGAGGAGTATAACTAGCTCATTGTTGATGTCAACTTTCTAATCAATGATTCTAGTGAAACTTTTCAGGCAAAAGATGGAAAGCTTGTGTGAGTTCGTATCAGCTAGTTGGTTACACTTTCAAACTGGTAGCAATAGCAACACTTTATCGGTAATACATCACAAGTTTACTTCCATGATTCAAGGCTTATGCCTATTTTTTGTATTATGCTTGTAATATGCTTAATGTAATATGGTTAATGCTTGTCGCAAAGTTGAGGCCTTTATTCAGTATTGCTTCTTCAGAGCTTTCTAGATGTCAGCTACTTACAGTAATTACTGCTTTCACAGTTGGGTGACGGATTTCAGTCTTCATTCTCTGAACTTTGAGTTTCATAAAGTTCTCCACCATTTCAAATTCTTTCATGTACGATTTTTCCAGATCTTGTTGGATTCTCTTTCTATAATCATCTCTGGTTATTTTCCTAAGTAATGAAGATAACCTCTCTTTGATTTCGTTATTTAGTTGATGTTTTTTTCCAACGGTTGTAATGGATCCTTTCATGTCCTGACTTTCCGCTACTCTTTTATCTTTATGTGAATCGACTGGTGTTATTATATTCAAACGAGGTAGTGTTAGCTTTGAGTATCTACATCTACGTAGGAAAGTTTAATGGCTTGAAAGATGAGTTAGTTTTTGATGGAGTTTCTCGATATGTCTCCATTGATGTCTAACGTCGGCTCCGTACTGATTAGGTAATACAGTTCTATATTCAAGAGATAAGGAATTATGTACATTACTTACATTATTTACATTTGACGTATATTTGTCCTCATCTTGTTTGTTTTTAACACAAGGTTTCGGCTGTTATACCCTCCAACTTTCATCAGGTGTCTTGGGGAAATTTGGAACCTGGGTTCTCATTTCTAAGGTATTTTTCGATGTTATTATTATTATTCAGGTCTCAAAATAAGGGTAGAGGAACATCGCAAAGCTCTGACACGAGGAGATATTGATAAATCGGGTATAGCTGATCATGTTTGGAAAAATGGAAACCACCTCCCCCTGAGGGATGAAGTGAATTATTTCAGCAATATCTTTGTTTTCATTAAGGGATAAACTGTTCTCATTCCGATAGAATGTGTGCTATTATCTAATGTGGATCATCACACATTTTACATCTAGGTTAACAGTCATGCTGATCTAATATCCTCTTCATCCGTTTATTTAAGTTCTAGTTTGAAATTCCACCGAAGTCGATTTTGCATTTAATCTTTGGTGGTCGAAAAATAAACCATCAGTTGAACACTGGAATCGATGTAATCGACTTATGCTCATACCCTGATATTGCTTGCCACGTGCCAAAAATTGAAACCACAATTGCAATTGTTGTTACTACTACTACTACTACTGCTGCTGCTGCTGCTGCTACTGGTACTACTACTACTACTACTACTACTACTACTACTACTACTACTACTGCTGCTGCTGCTGCTATTATTACTACTTTTGCATCAACGTGACTTTTAAGCTTCCACAAAATACTTCATTAATCTAATTTCTTTATGGATTCATGATTTCATCTGTCAGCAGGAAAGATCTTATATTAGTAACAAATAATATTTTATTATTAAATTAAATGAGATAACGAAACAGTAAAAAAAAAAAGAGTGCCAATGAAATAAACTATCTTTATCTTCCCAATTTATTTAAAATGTTATTCTACTTCAGTTATGCGCATTACACTCGATGGACTATTAATCAATTGATTGGGAAAGAGAAAAGCAATCACTTGAAACCAGCCATGGCAGTAAAGATACAACATGTCAGAAATAGAAGGAAAAATATCAAACGCATTATAAAGTGTCTTTTATAATGATTCCTAAATTAGCTCCTGTTTCAAACATGCAAGACAACATTTTTCTCGTTTCATATCTTTTTAATGAATATATCAAGTTTCAAAAATATATGAATTGATGATTAACATAGTAAACTCATTCAACTGATACAGTCGAAGTTGATAGAGCTCATGCAGCGAAAACGATTCCTATCACCAACTTAAATCCGGACATATAAGTTGCTATAGCAACATGTTGAATAAGATTGGCACAAGCCATCATCAACCTCAACTCAATGCTGCCACTGCAGTATGAAACTGATAAGGGTTCACTCCCTGGAGGAAACTCTAGTTGACTACCGTATATTTTATATAAACACACACAAACGCACATACCTACTAAAACGCACACACACAAGCACATACATACATGCGCAACATATGTATATCTTTTTATCTTTTTCTTATGCTGTTATTAGACTGCGGTCATGCTGGTGGGGGGCATCTCCTTCATGAATTCTATTCGAACGAATCGACCCTAGTATTTATTGTTTTGTAGTAAAACCTGGTTATTTATTCTGTCGCACTCTTTTCTACAAGAGGAGTATTTTATACACACACACACACACACACACACACACACACACACACACACACACACACACACACACACACACACACACACACACACACACACACACACACACACACACACACACACACACACACATACACACATTAAAAATGTCCCATTACAACTGTTCTAAGAAATGTCGATTTGCATAACTTATACAGTGTGAGACAGATATTGAAGTGATTGTTGTTGCTGTGGTCATCATTGTTGTTGTTGTTATTGCTGTTGGTGATGATGATGAGGAGGAAAAGTGGAAAAGGAGACGTGGAGGAGTAGGAGTGTCGCGTCACCGACTATGATGACGACGATTACAATGAAACATTCGATGAAATAAATATAACTAGTTACACAACTTAACTAGACATCATTTTGCACAGTGTGGAAAGAAATTTGTTTTAAACCATCATTCAGCTCCACGCAATATGTTGAAGCTATTAGATTAACTTCGCAGATAGTAATTACTGTGTTTCTGTCTTAATATCTTAGATTTTTTTAATAGATTTTTTCTTACCAATTATATAGATGATCAGACTCAGGATATATTGCATACCTCATGAACTATACTTACCAAATGTTGTAAATTGGCTTGTATCATTAAAATCTCAGTAAATATATAATGATATTGGCCTGATCATTAAGAATTTCTTGATTCGGTTATGCGCAAGAAATATAACATGGCCTAGCTTTTCATTTCTGGTTCATCAGAAATATAATATTGTGTTGCCTCTACCATTTCCACTTTTGCCACACGTTTCCGAAAACCACATTCGTACACGTAGGCACGGTAGGCACGGAGGTTTGCATCCCAGCTATCGTTGTTTGGTTCACTCCTACAGTAAAACGTGGTGGGCAAAAATCTTCCCGTATACATATGAATGTGTGTGTTTCTGTAACATCAGTTGCACATCGTTAGTGCTCCAAGATTCAATACTGTCTCCACTAAATATTATTATCAATTGCAAGGCGTAGAGCTGGCGAGATCGTCAGCAGCCGGGCAGAATGCTCATCGGCATTTCGTCCGTCCTTACGTTCTGAGTTCAAATGCCACCAAGGTCGACATTCCTTTATATCATTTCGGGATCGATAAACTAAGTACCAGTTGAATACTGCGGTCGATGTAATCGATTTATCATTTCCCACGAAATTTCTGGCATTGTGCCCAAATTTGAAAAGAATACCATGAACCATTATTTTAGAACTACTACTACTACTACTGCTGCTGCTGCTGCTGCTGCTGTTATTTACTACAACTACTACTAATATACAACTATAAAAGGATGAAGAATTATGTACATTACTTACATTATTTATATTTGACGGATATTTGTCCTCATCTTGTTTGTTTAAAGACAACGTTTCGGCTGATAAACTTTCCAGCCTTCATCAGGTGTCTCGGGGAAATTTCGAACCTGTGTTCTAATTCCTAAGGTATTTTTGGATGTTGTTGTTGTTATTATTACCTACATAGATCCTACTAGCAATTAGACCGAAACTCAGCAAAACCAGAATAACAATAGTAATCTCAAAGCCTTGGCTAGCAATCTACCTAGTAATGGGGTCACGATAAATATACTGATGAAATTGTGGTTGAGAAGTGAACCAAATAAAGAGGTTTCATGAAGCGAATGAAGAGAATATGGGCTGAAAAATGAAGCTTTGAAGGACCCACCCAGCGACTGATAGACCAAGCAAGAGCAATCTCTAGGAACGACTGGATTACGGGAGTAGAGAGTGAAGGAATTCAGGAAGAGGTAAAAATAAATAGTAGAAGGAGAGTGAAACAGCAATAACTGAAAGCTATAATAAAGGGATAAAAGAAGAAGATATGAAGAAGATAGGAATCGCAAAGTACTAGAGAATACTGGTAAATAAGCTAATGAAGACGACCTAGCTGGACTAGTGACAGTAGGTATTGCAGAAGACTTGAATGATGAAGAAAATGAGATTTTAGAAACGTTGCGAGGTAAAATGTCTGATAGGAACAATGAAGTACCACCAAATGTAAGATATATGGACAGAAAAAAAAAAAAAAACTGAGGAGAGCCACAAGCAGAGAAATGAGGTTTTAAACGTCATTAAAACAGAAAACACCATTGAAATAAACCAGATAATCATAGCTGCTAATATCGTAGTTAACATAGTAGGTTACAGGCGAAAAACTGAAGATATAATAGGAAATGAAAAGAAAGAACCAAACAGGGGGAGGGCAGAATACGAATGAAACTGGAAAAGACACGGAAAAAACTGGGTCAATTGAATAGGATAATTAGAGGTAAGCTCAATAATGTTGTAAGCAGAAAATTGAACGGACAGTACCGGTTAGGAGAAAGGGAAGAACAAACAGTACATGAAGATTTGCCACAAAATGTGACAGAATTAAAAGCCAAATTGAAAAGATATAATGTTAGACGTAAAGGTTTCGCATAGAATAGACTGTTCCAATAAAATAGAATGCGTCTTTATGAGGAAATAGAGGGAATCCAACACCAGTAACGGATTCCAAATGCGGAAGAAAATAAAGAATTTTGGAAATAGTGGCGGAACAGTACGGTGAGACATATAGAAGGCGCTGAGTGGCTAACAAAGTTGGAAAGACAATATCTAACTGTACCAATTCAGAAGGACATCAGAACTAATCCATATACACTGAGGTAAAAGTTAAAATAAAAAAAAACAAAATAGCAAATTGGAAAGGACCAGATCCGGATGTATTAGAAGGCTATTGGCTGAAAGTCTTTAAATAACTGCAGCAACGGATTGCTGCTCAATACGATGACTGCCTGCAGCAAGGTCACGTGCCTACGTGGATGACAAGTGGACGAACGCTGCTATGCCTCAAGGATTCCTTGAAAGGGAACTTGCAACTATAGTTCTGGACCGACTAGTGCAATATAACTAAGTATCTTTGTATTTGTAAATCTATATTTGCATAAATACGTATACACGTACATACATACGTATATGCACACATAAATACACGCTTTATGAATATACTTTAGGTGTGCGTGATTCTAAACGCGTGTAATTGTGAGTTAATATGTGGGTTGTTATGCGAATGTATATGTGGGGACATGTGAATACTTTATCACTCAGATATCTGTGTTGTATCGACGAAGCTTTCTTTACAGAGGTCAGTATACAATTCATGACCAGTTCTTAATATATGTAGCACTAAACATAAGGTCGAGTAAAATCATGTGAAAAGTATATATCAATTAAATAAGTGTCACACTTTGAATTCAATAATGTAACCTACATTTTAAAATGATTTCCCTTACCACGGGGCTTTCGTGATTTGCTTCAACAAATATGGAGTCAGAAAAAAGAAATAAAAGAAATGATTATGCGATACTAAATTCTAAGTTCTCAAAACAGCCTGCGCACTCGCTCTCGCTCCCCCTCTCTCTCATACGCATGCACACACATATTCATGTACATACAAAAATAAATCTATACATACACATACACACACGCATATATATATATGCATACATACATACATTTTGCATATATATATTTGCATGTGCGTGTGTGTATATAT
>NC_068983.1:132507763-132509497 GCF_001194135.2 Octopus bimaculoides | reverse complement strand
TGAATCAAGTCATAACCTTATCCATCTATTGTTTTCATAATCGGTCATAATGTCTTACGTTTAAGATGAATCCCATGCTTTCCCTGATCAGAAGGTTACAATTTTAATATCAAAGATCCCTATGGATCACATAGGTTGTAAACCTTTGAAACATATGTAGGAATAAAATATACAATTATAACATGCGTTTTCTCCATTCCTTAAATTCTTAAATATATATATAATATATATATATATATATATACATATGCATACATATATGTATGTATATATATATATACATATAATTATTTATATATATATATATGCGTGTGTGTACAGATAATACAAATTATGCATGCATATATTATATAAATGTGTGTGTATATATATGTGTGTACATTTTACATATATATATATTTGCATGTGCGTGTATATATATATGCATATATATATATATATATATATATATATATATATATATATATATATATATATATATATGTATATATATATATACATATAATTATTTATATATGTATATATATGCGTGTGTGTACAGATAATACATATTATGCATGCATATATTATATAAATGTGTGTGTATATATATGTGTGTACATCAGCAATAAATGTACATGCACGGAATTGATTGCCAATGTCATAACCGATATTTATTTATCTTCAGTATTGATCTTCATCGATGAGTATGCACCATCAATGAGGAGACAAATACATGCATACATGAGCTTGTATATAGCGTCTATCATTTTAGATATGTGCATTTTGTGTATAAAAGTATGAAATGCATTCAGAAGTTTTGAGACTGTTTTAGCAGTTATAACTACTATAAACTATTGTGATTCTACTGCAAATATAAGCTGACCGACTTTTTAGAAGTATATTAGATGTAATGATATGACAGATTTAAAGAGACAGCTGCAATAGGACTTTGAAGCACACCGTACTAAAACCTACTTGTCATAGTCGGCAAGTTTGCAGAAAGCAGTCGGGACGTGAAGACAGATTTGAATATCGCTATGCAATACATTTTGGGTGTTAAACTGGGCTAGGACACTACAGAAACTTATAATATACTCGAGATGGCTTATGGATTAACTTGTATGAGCCAAGCACGTTTTTCGCTGATATAAGAAGCTAGGCAAAGCAAGGCCACCAGTAATATTGTAAAGACACTTTTTTCCAATAGCAAGGGCATCGTTGTTATCACCTATTGCTTTCCTATTGATCAGATGGTCAACAAAGATTATTTTGTGGAGATTTGGAGGAAGTTCATGAAGCGATTTCATCGCCAAATGCTGGAGCAAAATGCCAATGCATCTATCCAAAATGCCATCCTGACATGCAACTGCTTGACAGGGATCGCCTCAAAACTATCCCACACGTCCCTAATGTCCAGAGCTTGCTCCCTGTAATTTAGGTTGCTCCCCAAGCAGAAAGAGAAGATGGAGGAGGCCTTGTCAAGTGTCCTCGGCACTTTCACTATGGAAGACATTCGTAGAGTTTTCACAAAGTAGATGAAGCGTTGCATGTGCTTTGAAGTCAGTGTATCCAACCTTGAAGGAGATGAGAATTTTGTGATTGTTCAAGTTTAATAATTTTCTGTTTTGAAAATGTTTCAAGACTTCCGTTATGCACCTAGTATATCGTCATGATGAAAAAAATTTGATATATAAAATGAATGAGAATTGATGGAAAAATTACACTGTATACATACATACATACATATATATA
>NC_068983.1:132503099-132507515 GCF_001194135.2 Octopus bimaculoides | reverse complement strand
AGAGAGAGAGAGAGAGAGAGAGAGAGAGAGAGAGAGAGAGAAGGAGAGAGGACCAAATACAAGTGTGTATGTGTGTTTACAGAGAAAAACTCTTTATTTATACTTGCTTCGGGGATATAAATTTAGAACAAAATTCTGGCGGCTGTGTGATAACTTTCCAGGAATTAAGATTATTTTGTTTTCTTGTAATAAAATGCAGACACACATACACGCACATACACACACACACATACGTATGTATGTATTTCATTTTTTCGTCTCTGCCACCTAAAATATATCAGAGATACTTTTAATAAGATTTTCTTTCAGATATTCATAGAATTCGTTCTATTTTTTATTTTTACTGTCAGAAGCACTTGGTTTGTGAAATAGACACAGCGCAGCACCTGATTCCCGTTTATTTATGTCCTAATATATTGTACAGCAACATAATCCGAACCTTTTGTGTACTGTGTATTTGTCTTTGAAGGAGTAACAATTATTAAATATTACTAACAATTACTTCTTAATCTATTGTAAATGTCCTGCAATGCATCATTTCTTTTATGTTTTTTTTTCTCGGTTTGTGCTTCCCGTGGCTTACAGATCAATTGTTCGTACTTATTTCTGATAATTTTTACCATGAAAATAGAGATTATATTTTGTTCGTATTCCATTACAGAATCCCACTCATTTCTTTTTTTCTACATCATTATTGGAATATTTTTCCAACTCAAAAATTCAAATGTTATCTCTATTTACTGTCTCAATTTTGTAACCGATATTCGCTTGACTAAGTCTTTTCACTAAGTTAAATCATGCAAACATCAACTATTCACAATAAAGAAGCATCATTTCAGAGTGAGGATTAGGAATATTTTTGCATTGTTTCTTGTATTCAGTTGTTGTTATTCTTCAGTCTATTTCCCCTGCTGTTTATTTTCCAAACAATTGAACACCAAGCATTTATCTTATTTTATTGATACTTGTCATCATCCAATCAAACAACCGTACTGTACCCACTGAGTGGATATTAAAATAAACATAGATGTCTCTTGGGATGTTGCAGTTTTAATTATCATCTAATAACATTACATTTATTACTAATGTCGTTATCTCTTTTTAATTGATTTTGAATACTGATAATAAAGCCATCCATCCATCCATCCATCTATATATATATATACACACAGATACACAGACACACAGACACACAGACACACGGGCACACTCTCATATAGCTGATGAAGTGCACAGACAGCTATAGGAAGGCTACTACGTGATACTTGCAAAATTAAAGTATGGTGACAAGAAGGCAATTTGGCCGACGCTCCTCCAATTCTATTGACTGTTCTTATCCACTAGTATTCAAATAGCAGTTTTATAAGATGTAGATCGATAATTCTGCATATATATATATATATATATATATATATATATATATATATATATATATATATATATATATATATATATATATATATATGTGTGTGTGTGTGTGTGTGTGTGTGTGTGTGTGTGTGTGTATACGCATATACATATGCATAGATATTCATTTACATATTTACACACGTGCGTACACGTATATTTTTATGTACACACACACAAACACACGCACACCATAACACGCATAACGCATACTTTGTTTGATATTAAAGCAAGATCATACATAGTGGGAGAAAAATAGCGCAACGCATTGCAATTTCGATCTATGAATTGTAAAGTATTTGTTAACTGTTTTTCTGTATGCTTTCTTATTTCTTTAGATGTTTTATATATTTATGAAACGTAGATTATAAGAGTAGGGAACAATAATTTCATAGTGAGCGTGTTTATATATAATTATTTCTGAATAATATTTCATCAAAGATAAAACGGTACTTTCTAGAGAACTTATTGATACACTTAAACATTACAAATCGGAAAACATTACAATGATGTGGTGTTTCAAGCAGGGAGTGGAAAGAATATATATTCTGCATAAGGTCCGTCTTCGACCAGAAGAATATGTTTTTCTTTTGTTAAGAAGTGCTTATGCAGTAATCCGTTTACAAATAAGTTGATATTTAACAATATTGAATCATCACTCAATAATTTTCCATGAAGATTAAAACTAATGTTTCAAGTAAAAAGAATATATTTTAATAAATACCATGCAGAAAATTAATTACTCTCTCTATACTTCGCTTCTACTTTATACATTCAATAATAATGATGAAGAAAGTCTATGAAATATATCTTTTATTCTCACATCTATTCGCACCTAGATTTTGTACGTAATCTAATTAGCAGTACATTTCATACTTTAGTGTGAAAAATAGTCTTTTACCTGTTTCAGTCATTTGACTGCAGCCATGCTGGAGCACCACCTTCAGTCGAACAGGACTTATTCTTTGTATGCCTAGTACTTATTCAATCGTTCTCTTTTGTCAAACTGCTAGGTTACTGGGACGTAACACACCTGCATTTGTCGTCAAGCAATAGTGTAGGGACAAACACAAACACATAAATATTTACATACATATATATATGTATACGATGGGCTTCTTTCAATTTCAATCCGCTCAGAAGGCTTTGGTCGGCCCGAGGAGGCTATCGTAGAAGACACTCGTCCAAGGTGTCATGCAGTGGGACTGAACCTGGTAGCATGTGGTTGGGAAGCAAGCTTCTTATCATACAGCCACGCCTGCACCTGTATTTTCTCTTCAAATGGATTATTCATATCTCACAAAACATGATTGATCAGTTTATACCGTTTTATCGATGCTATCATTTACGATAAATCCAGTAAATTCTATTTAAATATTGGCCAATAGAAGCCTTAATATGTGAACGGTTCAAGTAGACCTCAGTGTGTAGTATCTTACATGATATAGCATCGGATGAAATATTAATTTGATTTGGAGTTGATTTCATGAGGAGCGTATATGCATTAGTGATATTTAGGGATATGTGCTGGATTGCATCTCGGAGAATGAAGTTCATTTCTAGCAAAAGAATGACGGAGAAATAATGCGGTTGTAATTGGTGAGGAAAAATTCTTAATCAAATTATTTTTCTTCAATAATATTCTAAAATGCTTAAAATGTCGCTTTTTTTTTTTTATCACAAGATACATGGTAAGTATTGTAGTGTATGTCAGCTATCAGAAAATCGGTAGGTGTAGCAAAAGGTTAACAAAAATAGTATCTCAGATAATAGTAGCATTCATACAGAAAAAAAAATGTTGGATTATAGTCTTCCCACAAATCAAGCTAATCACATAATGCCTAACACTATCAAACAGACCAGAACTATGTGAACAATTTTGATTTTTTGTCATTCTCTGAACTGTGTTCTACAGATTATATGGTAAGATGAGTTTATGCGTATAAAATATGTTCGTCAGTATGCGGTGGTCTTGGGTATATGACGAAGATTGTACCTACGCAGCAATAAGATTTCAGTTACCACTTACTAGATATCCTTTCATAGTTTTTGTTTTGAGAGGAAATCAGTGGACAGTAATTGTCTATGGAATTGGTATATATGTATAAGCATATATATATATATATATATATATATCTATATGTGTGTGTGTGTGTGTGTGTGTGTGTGTGTGTGTGCGTGTGAGTGTATCTGTATACGGTCATATATATATATATATATATATATATATATATATATATATATATACATATATACACACATATATGTATACCTGCATATACATATGTATCTAGGCGCAGGAGTAGCAGTGTGCTAAGTAGCTCGCTTACCAAGCACATGGTTCTCGGTTCAGTCCCACTGCGTGGCACCGTGTGCAAGTGTCTTCTACTATAGCCTCAGGCCGATCAAAGCCTTGTGAGTATATTTGGTAGACGGGAACTGAAAGAAGCCCGTCGTATATATGTATATATATATATGTGTATGTATGTGTGTTTGTGTGTCTATGTCTGTTCTCCCAACGTCGCTTGACAACTGATGCTGGTGTTTTTATATCCCCGTAGCTTAGCGGTTCGGCAAAAGAAAACGATAGAATAAGGTCTAGGATTACAAAGAATAAGTCCTGGGGTCGATTTGCTCGACTAAAGGCAGTGCTCCAGCACGGCCGCAGTCAAATGACTGAAACAAGTAAAAAATATATAAAGTAAAAACGCATATATACAAGGTTGCCCAAAGGTCACCCGACAGTAAATCAAAATTGCATAAATGCTTAATATTGAATTTTATTTATTCATTTCAATTATGGATGTTTAACAATTGAATATATATTGAGTTAAAGTGAGCGCATTTTTTGTTTCAACATTTGTGTATTTAGTAGTGAAAGTCTCACATGAAATAACTTTTTGTATTATTTCGATTTACTGTCAGATGACCTTTGGCCAACCACACACACACACAAACACACACACACACACACACACACACACACACACACACACACACACACACACA
>NC_068983.1:132496550-132502516 GCF_001194135.2 Octopus bimaculoides | reverse complement strand
GATTGTATGTATGTAAATATATATATGCATGTATGTATATGTGTGTTTGTCCCCTTCACACCACATAACAACCGGTATTCATGTGTTTACACCCCCATAACTTACTGATCTGGCAAAAGAGTCCGATAGATTACGTACTAAATGTTAAAAGAATACGTCAGGGCATCGATATTTCCGAATAAACCCTAAAAGGCGGCGCCACAGCATGGCTTCATTGAAATGAGTGAAAGAAGTAAAAGGCAGATGCATGCATGCAAACACAACATACGTGTACACACACAGTTCGTGATTAACTATTTGACTTATTTTGTCGTTCTGGTATTCTAATCAACGGTCCTCATGAATTCTCCTTTTTATGGTTTAGATTTTAACTGGCCTTTTTAGCATGTAAGTTGTCCTGTCTCCTCTTTGTGCATAGAAAGATTCTATATACTTTTATATTTTAAATATATGCTATATCTTCTGAATTTTATTTATGCATGCTAACCACAGGTAATAATTTAGTCTAATTTATTACCCTCATATTTACGATAGTAGTATTTATAATTTAAAGGCTGTATAGGAAACTGTTTTAAATTTATGTATTTACTGCTGGACTATGCAATTACGCTCGAGCACTTAAAGAATACTTCTCTAAACTTAACCCATCCTTAATATCCCCCCTCACTCTCTCTACCTCACTTTCAATTTTTCTTTCTTTTACCATTTTATAGCCACTTCTGCTACCATTCTGTTACTGAACGCTGATACATTCGCGTCTATTTCTATATGTTTACAGTATTAGGAATTTAATCTACATGGATATACACAGGATTACATGTAAGGACTTACGGACTTACTTCTACATGTCTGAAACTTGAAATGTGAACATTTATGCTTCTTCTTCTCTTTCTGTATATCCTTCTTCCTTTTATCCTGTCCTCTGTGTCGTCATTTAATTAATCTATACCCTTCTCATTTTTCCTATTTGTATCTGATGACGGGATATCCCATACTCTGGGATATCCCAGAAACAGCTGTAAGACTGAATTTTTGAAATAATAACAACTTTAATGACTTGAGATGTTTCCCTTGCCTCCACGTTTGTTGTCCTCCTTAACAATTATATATATATATATATATATATATATGATTGTATGTATGTAAATATATATATGCATATATGTATATGTGTGTTTGTCCCCTTCACACCACATAACAACCGGTATTCATGTGTTTACACCACCATAACTTACTGATCTGGCAAAAGAGTCCGATAGATTACGTACTAAACGTTAAAAGAATACGTCAGGACATCGATATTTCCGAATAAACCCTAAAAGGCGGCGCCACAGCATGGGTTCATTGAAATGAGTGAAAGAAGTAAAAGGCAGATGCATGCATGCAAACACAACATACGTGTACACACACACACATGTGTATATAAGTATCTTAGGGTATGTAACGTAGTCTTTAAAAATGTCGGCAATTACACGCATTCTATATATTTTGTAGTCCACTCATAAAATGCTTGATGTTAACTTCTCAAAATGTATCGATTATACAGTGAATACAAGTGTAGTAACTAAACTGGAAAACTTGTTATAAATTCCTTTGTGGAACGAGTTATCTAATTCACAAAGAGAATCCATTCCTCTACCATTAAAATCTTGCCGTCAGCTATAGCTTTCGTGTTTGATGTATGTTTGTGTGTAAGCATGCAATTTTAAATGTGTATATGTATGTATGACGGATTGTGTATATGCATGCATGGGTGAATATATCTAATACATGCATACACCCGTGCAGGTGTGTATATGGGATTGGGAAAATTTGGTTCTTCCAATTTGTCTGGAATGTGTAAGTGTATACACATACACACACAAACACATATACACCACATACACACACACACATATATATGTATAATATATATCTAAATATGTATTCGTTTACACAAATACATACATGCATATAAATATAATATAATATATATATATATATATATATATATATATATATATATATATATATATATATATATATATATATATATATATATATATATATGAATATATATACATATACATGCACACACGAGGTATATATATATACACACACATACATACACACACACACACACACACACACACACACACACACACACACATATATATATATATATATATATGTTTGTATATATATCTATATATATGCAGGTATATATATATATATATACACACACATATATACATATATATGAGTGTGTGCGTGTGTGTGTTTCCTAAGTAAATATGTTGGTGTCGCTTCCATTGTAAAACACTTAGTAACCTTTGTACACTCCAATACACAGACAACAGGTGAGATGATAGCGTTGAATATTATATGTAATTCAATTACACTACTGTACCCAGTCCGGTCTCGGAAAATAAATAAGCTATGCGCGTTCAACTTTGGCAACGCGTCACAAAACATTCTATTAACTCATAAATTGGCCGCAGGTGAAAAGGCGATAATTAATATTCTGGTTCATAAATATCTATTTTCGGTATCTAAGACTAATATTATTAAGTTCTAGCTTCAGTCTTCACACACACGCCCCGAAATTCTCATCACTTCTCATTCCATTCCTATTTCATTTTCCAAATTTAATTGCTTCTCCACATTCTTTAAATAATTTTCTCCCTCCAGTCTATTCAAATGCATCCGGATAAACTAGCAAGCCTTCTAACACATGCACCAAATCCTGTGTAGAATTCAATTATGATAAATAAACAAATACATTTTCAACTTGTGAGATACCTCAAAAATAAAAGGATTTAGTGTTTTCTAACCTCATATCCTGACTTATATCTGTTAAATTCGGATATGTTCATTAAGATATATCAAATATTAATTAATGTTCTACACTAGCGACTATGTTGCTCACATTTTCCGTTTTGTACACACTCACACACACACGTAAACATACATCTCTTACGCACATGCAATTATACAAACACACATAAATATACATATAAATGTTTTTTTTTTTAATTCACCACAATTCTTATATTATGCTAGGTAATATGATTGTTTTGAAGTGATCTGGGCTCTCATGTTGTACGTACTGACAAAGTTCGCTATCAAAGGAAATGCATTCCCCCCCCCCCCCTGAAGCGGATAGCTAAAGACCATGGTAAACAAACTGCTGAAGGATAAAGCACAAGGAAGTGACAAGAATATTTACGAAAATTCAAAAGCCATTCTTATAAAAGTGGCCCCTACACTTAATCGCAGAGCGAAAGAGCCATGCCACATCCTGAAAAAAATCTGTAATTACAACCCACTGTAACTCCTAAGAAGAATTAATTTGCGTGTTGTCACCGACGGCTGTAGTGTCAGGAGGGAATAATGCCAAAGAGACTGGCTAAGATGCAGTAATAACAGCAATCTTTTCGCTTTACTTCGCCTGCTTGACAATGTGACATATATGTACCCCCAAACTGATTTCTTATATGTTGTTCCTGGAAATAAATTCAAAATTGGAATCCCACTTGACCAAATCTGTGACATGGAAATTTCTTCATACCGAACTTATCTAAATGTTTAAAGATGAATGTAGTAAAGTTGATGGCTGCGAACTCCTTATACATGCGATCACCAACTTTTTGTGACACGTGGCTAACAACGAATCTCTTCTTGACTCTCTGTTTTAACACCCAATTTTAAACACTCCACATGGAAAAATACCAAGAATTTGTCAGGACTTTACCTAAACTCGTTGGACTGCAGTTCATTTGCAGTGAAACATAAGGAGTCTATCGCTTATCATAATTGAATTATTAGAAAATGTAGTGTAGTGTTCTGCTTAACATGAAAGGCAACTACTTGAGACTGGCAAAATGAATAAGACGACGACGACGACGACGAAGTGTAGGTGAAGAAGAAGAAGAGCAACAACAACAGCAACAACTACATCATAAACAACAACAAACAACAATAATAATCAACAACAAAGGCAAAATACAACAATGAGTACTGCTACCTCCTCAAGGACCACAACAAGGAAAAGTATGCTGTTTTTAAAGTAGTTGTTTCTCTATAAAACCACACTGATGAATAAATATCTATTCACACCAACAGGTTCTAATTGGAGACTCATAAATGTCTATTTAGGATTTTATAATATTTTTTATCTGCAACTCTATACGTATACTAGACCACGATGAGAACGTTAACAAATTGTGCCATCAACTGAACATTTGTTTATGGGAACAACGGTAATCTCGTTATATCTAGTGTCTTCAATGCAGGTAAAAAGTAAACAGTACGGAAAAGCAAGGAATTGGAAACAGCAATGCAAATCAACTACCAATTCCTTAAATGAGTACTGGATTTCAAATGGCTTCAATATCAATTAGACTCGTCCACGCTGTAAGCATTTACATATTGCGTTTCCATTTGACAATACGATAAAGAAATCATATGATCATCGTGATAAAAAGAAATACGGGTGCTGACTGCTGGATGATGCACAAACGCCTCATCACCGATTCGGGAAAGCAACCTGCCCATGTTACAAATCTGACTACAAAAACAGAAAAGCTTCAAATGCATGAGAGAAGAATCGTTGACGAACTTTAAGTATAAGGAAAAGCTGCGAAAGAATGCCGACAGTATAAAAGATACAGATAATAAGTCATACTTCAAAACATAATAATGGAATCAGTCGAGGAATTTATAGACTTCACTAGACAAATATTCAAATTGATTTGATTTGGTTATCAAAGAAATCTCGAGCATCCTCTTCCCCATGAACATGTCACACAATAGAGAGCGAATGAAGTACAATTCAACACATCTTCACTTCTCAGCAACGTTCAGACAGGGAATAATTGCGTTGAGAAAGGTTTTACTTCTCTCTGATCATCTTGGATTGGCGTGGCTAAAAACACATCCATGTATGAAGCATTTATTCAGAAATGACCGTACCACCGCTAGCGCTGGCAGACCGGATTTTCTAGAGTTTCCCCATAAGCTTCAAGTAGAAACGAAATAATTAACAATTTCTTTGATCCCTAGAGTGTCCAGTAGCAAATCACCGATCGAATCCATGACCAACATTCCACCTACTACATTGACAGGTTAGCGAGAACGCCTGACGATATTGCAATTCACAATGACATCAAGTTCCTCACTTCACGATTACAATTGCATCACAGAACGATGCTGCATCGAAGCGTGTGACTACAGATACCGACTGTCTGGAAATATCAGTAAATCAGTAAAAAACAATCTCAGTGTATGCTACGTGGCTGGAATTCTTTTCACCACGAACCTAATGCTAGTTTTAGATGTCCTATTTCTATGTTAGTATGATAATGATCAGATCAGTGTTCTTATTTTAATCAACTATAAAATTCATGGCCATTTTACAGGGTCTTTGGTTTGAACTCTTTCTTCTTGGGTTACGGTTTGACATTCTCATAACATGAAGGTGATAGCATAACTAGATGTAGAATATATTTAGCGTTGAATTGGGGATTGATTTCATGCAGTGATTAGTCTTATATTTCTTCTCTTCGTCGGGGCTAAAATCACATAAATGTCTCAGGTAATTGTATGTGCTACGTATGCACTTCCTACTCTGTCCAACAATATTTAGATGGATGCAGGGAGGACAAATGAGATTTACATGCTTGTATTTTCCCGAAACGAACCACAACAGAATACATGTATCGACATATTTAGAATTTCAGAAAGTTCGCGAATGTTTGAAAAGATGTAGGGCAAGCGGAATCTACAAGCTATACACGCAAAAGCGAAAATTCTATTGGTCCACTACAAGCAAATAATAAAAACAAAGAAAACCGTTTATCTTTTATGCACATTAGATTGTGAATTAAGTTGCTTACTTGACTTAACGAGATAGTTATAGAAAATATTTACGTATATATATAGATACACTCCCTCTCACACACACACGCTTATATATATATATATAT
>NC_068983.1:132493124-132496334 GCF_001194135.2 Octopus bimaculoides | reverse complement strand
ATATATATATATATATATATATATATATACAGTTGCGTCTGGGGTTCATGTCCGCTTTTCCATTTTCCCAATTAACTATCCAGTGTTATTTTATTTTAATGCGCTGACTGAAAAATCAGACGGCTGTTGGCTTCCTCTTTTAGAGTGCTTTCGTCGCTATTCCTGACCACATCAATGACATATCCCCAGTCTTCAAAAACAACTTAACAATATTTGAATAGATAAACAACGTATGTCATTGATAATATATGTCTGCAATAGGGTCACCACTGATTGTTCGATCATCCCATTAAACAGACCATCGGATAGTTAGCTGAAAAAATATAAAAGTAGTACTGGCACGGTTCGTGTGTTTCTTTTGATTTTAATTGGCGCAGTGATCTACTCTAAAAACAATAGGTTTCTAAACATACAAATTCACATCAAGAATCGTTCAAACGAAATACACCCCCCGACACACACGTGCGCTTATGCACGCGCACACACACATACGCACACACGTGTGCACAAACACAATACACAATTTTGTGCTATAAAAGTTTCGTATCCATTAATATTGTTGGATTATATTAATTTAACATCTTTACTTAAGAGAAACAGGGATAGCGTCTATGATGTTTTTCATTGTTCGGAGTATGGAAGAATGTTAAAATCTAGCGGTTATATATTTTGAACGCTTGCTAACCGTACCCAAATGGTTGTGGTAACCTGAATGGCGTGCTTGATGTTTTCATTCGAGAGTTTGATCCTAAAACTATAAGTATAGTGATGTACATTTTGATACACACATATATACCTACACACAAACAACCACATGTACAGGAACACACAAATATTGATGTATACGAACATAGCACATCATGTATGAGCATGCAAATCTTAATGGCATAGGTGAATATAACGAAAGATTTTAATGAAGAAAATCAATGACGACTACTTTCTTAACTGCAGTTATCAACATGTAATAAAACGTTCAGATTTAGTTGCTAATAAAACATAGAGATTATGGTTGGTGCATTTTAATGCTCTAACAAACAAGCAATCAATTAAATGTTACATTTTGTGAAAAATATTGGTGTGTGTGCCAAAATAGTTGGTATCAATTAAATGCGACAGTTTGTGAAAAATGTTGGTGTATGTGCCAAAATATTTGGCATATTTTTGGAAACATTTCTGCATGTTCACTTGTTTTGGGAATACTTCAAGAGAAAAGCGCAGTTATGTATTTTGGAAATTGGTTACATCATACTCATTGTATCGATCTATATGTTTAAAATATTCACATTAAATAACATCTTCCAAGGTTCTTACTATATGTATACGTGGATGTGTTCAGACGTCGTTGTGTGTATATTTCGATACATATGTACTACACACACACACACATTCACGCTCACAACTTTTAAGTGACAACCTTCAAGTGTTAAGTCGAAAAAAAATGAACCCCCAGTACTGTTTTAGTACTTATTCTGTCAGAGTCGTTTTGCGAAACCACTAAGTTACGTGGACTTAGAAAACAACAATGGTTGTGAAGCTATTGTGGCAGGAGACAAACACACGCCCACGCACATACACACACACACACGCACACACACACACACGCACACACACACACTCACACACACGTACGCACACACGGACACAACCCACACACACGCACACTCATAGAAAAATTGTTAATAAACCAAACAAGTGGAGGAACAGGAGTAATGAAGTTGAAAATCTACAGAAAAAATATCTGAATGAATTAGAATTTATATTTCAAATGTGACCAATTTCATATGAAATTTTGTTAAGTGTATATTATATGGAGTGGTGTCAGGAATTATATCTGTACTTGCCGTTGTTATCAAAATAGTTTGTTGTTGAAGTAGGAATGTGACTCACAGTATTACCCGTTACGGCACAAATTCATTGGACAACGTTCATGTATTACGATTATGTGAACGTCGCACGAGAATGGCAAAGCTGTTGTCTATTGTAGCATACACTGACACTCAACCTAGAGCTATGTGACAGGGAAGCAAAGTTCTTACTATAAACCCACGCTTATATATATATATTCCATGCAATGATTTTGCTTGTATTGGAAAATTACTTTTATTGATCTTTTCCTAATTTAGAAAATGTCGTAAATTGATGCATATAAACACACCATTGATTAACGAAAATAAAAGCACGGAATGTGACTTTTTTTTTGTTAATGCAGATATTGATCAATGACATCTATAACCGTAATCGTTAATTAAAAACTTTGCCAAAGATGTGTTATTCTGATTTGATATGAATATGACAAAAATTATAAAACATACATACGTACATACACGTATATATTTTTATGCTTTAATACAACCTTTCAAAGCGATTTGTATATATATTGTTTCACTGAAAACTATTCGCCCTTTGTAGGATGTTAATGAATATAGATTCTAACATCACACTGCATTTGTGTATTTTGAATCCTAAATAGATATTACTTAATTATATGTCTTGCATAAGATATGACAGTTTTTAATTTTTATGATTACATTGATATATGTAGTAGTATTCAGGTCATGCAGGCAGGTTTCATACTGAGTTTGCTTCCTTGCTGTTCTATTTGCCCCATTTAACCCCGCGTTACTGACATAACCTAATTTCGGGCCGGTTTTGAATTGAGAATATGTGACGATTGATGGAAACTAAAATATCTTGCAGAGATTCTTCCTTTCAGAGATCAAAAACGAGAGGGAGAGAGAGGGAATGACAGAACAAGTAGATGATGTATCTCTATCTCTCTCTACACACCCAGAGACACGCATGTTAAAAGGCCGGATACATTCTGAATGCATCTCGAACACAAACGCACGCGCACACACACATCATACACTCATGGCAATGAGTGAATATATACTTCAGATCAACTTTTAGTCACTCCCGAGCAGTTCTCAACCAAATCAGATGCGGTTTTTTCTTGCAATGATGGTCCAGTCCGAAGCTGCAAGTTGATATCAAGTAATTGAAATTTAGTTCATAAAAAAGTGGTTGCGTCACAATACGTGAGTTTAAAATTGACAGAATAAGCCGAAAAATTGATTTTGAATCAAAATATCTGTTATTTTAAAATGAAAACCATAGAGGAAATAGGTTTGAAGGAATGTGCTCTTGGGGAAGAATGTTTTCAAGATACTCTCATTTAAAAGTTTCATCTTGGAAAAAAGTGTGGCTTTA
>NC_068983.1:132484869-132490524 GCF_001194135.2 Octopus bimaculoides | reverse complement strand
CGTGTGTGTGTGTGTATGTGTGTGTGTGTGTGTGTAGTAAAATAAGGATTCAGATAGGATCAGGTAGTTGAAAAGGTATGCAGCTGCTACGGTTGGGTAAACCTGTGGTTCCGGCCTATGTTCGGTAAGTATCAAACACGATATTCCAGATTTGTACAAAGAAAAAAACAACCCTATGAGTAATTAGCGCACAAGCGCTGGTCCAAAGCAAGTGTTACTATGAAATTTACGTTGTTGACATACTCTAAGGTGTCCGACATGTCTTAACTCTTCTTGGTGTAGTATAATCAAATGAATAATAACAGGCAATGGAAACTGTTTGCTCATGTGGTGACATTTATCCATCGGCTGTTATCATTCATTTGGTATATATATATATATATATATATATATATATATAGACACACACACACACACACACACACACACACACACACACACACACACTTATATATGTAAAGGCAAAATGTTTGACAATGACATCTGATTTCCACCTGAATGTCTTCGATTATTTTATACTGTTTATTTGGATTCATATTTTGCCTTATAACGTAGAAGAACATGATTACATGAACTATTATTTCTTTTAAAATATATAATAATATATAACATTCTATGAATGACTGAAGAAGGACAGGAGAAAGAAGTAGACAATGAAACAGTAGAGAAAAATAAAACCAGACAACAGAATATATGGGGCCAATTCATAAAAAATAATCCATTTTTTTTTCAATATTCGCAAGTAAATATTTCTTTGGAATTGCAATTGATGAATTACAGGTTAAACGAGAACGGTTGACAGAGAGGACGAAGGAAGCAATAAATAAATAAATACATAAATACAAATAATTAATAAAGGCATCGGGGAAGTGATGCATACCCTGCGCGAAGATAAATTTCTTCGCAAATTATAGCGTGGCTTACAATGCATTACTTTCCCATTCTATTTAAGTGAAATGAATTAAGCTTCGTAAGCGTTTGATTAAGATAGGGTTAGAAGCCTAAGTAGATGACAGCGGAAAGTAGACTTGATCGATGTGTACGCTAAACGCATATGAGTAAAATATGCCTATTACTAAATAAATGATTATTCAAATAATAATCATGATTATGAAAAAGAACAAAGTGAAGAAAGTGAAATACTTATGGAAAATAATGCATAGAATTTCAGAAGTGTTTTCAACATCTTTCAATTATGCTAAGCGAAGGAAACGTACTGTAGTTCGTTGTAGGATATAAACAATATAACCAATTGCTTTTCGGGAAACTTGTAAGTTCGATTTTTAAAAAATTATTCATTTTTCTAAGTATCACTATTATAGATATTTATACTCCAGTGCAATTAAGTACTCAGCTCATAAATAAACGAAACCATCGAACACATTACTGTACCCACACACACTCACACACATACACACATACATAAACACACACAGCAAATACATATCTATGTCATATGTCTAAGTATGTATATATATTTATGTATGTACTCATCTACGTGCCATGATACACCATCATCTATACACACAGACGAGGGTCGAATTAAATTATATATATTCATTCATTTTTTGTTTGCTTCAGTCATTTGACTGCGGCTATGCTGGAGCACCATCTTTAGTCGAACAAATCAACCCCACGACTTATTCTTTTTAAGCCTAGTACTTATTCTATTGACCTCTTGGAGGGTCCGAAGCTATAATAGAAGATACTTGCCCAAGGTACCACGCATACATGTATATATATATATATATATATATATATATATATATATATATATATATTGTGACTGTTCCGTGCTGGTAAGACCAACAAGATTTATTCCATCTGGTGAGAGATAAATAGTATCTAATAGACATAACACATGTTTTTATGTGCTGGTAATAGATTTTTGAACATGCCAAAACGATGCATACGCTGCAAGCACAAATATCATTTCACAAAACATATGCACAGTGAAAAGTTTATGAGTCACCCGCCCACCAGTTTTGAAGATAATCTAACTAAAATTTCATCATTTTGAGCCACTCATCCACTAAGTATTCTTGCCAAATTTGGTGAAAATCTGTTCAACCTTTTTTCAGTAATTTTGTAAACACAGACAAACAACGAGGAGTGATTACAATACCATTGTTTCGCTTACGGCGCAGGTTGAAAATGAAAAAAATTACGTGTGCGCATACACGCAGACATGTTTTTGTTTTCTGTATGTCCATGTGTGTTTTTCTATGTTACTACTGGTATTTTTGGATGTACTAATGCTGTTTTATTTCATTGAGAAATGGTAAGAAAATCAATGTATATCAATGAAGGTGATATTAATCGCTGTGGGCTAAATTCAGAGCGATAAGATGGTATGGCTTTTATCAAACAAGAAATAGTAGCACAAGCAGTTTAAAATTGAATTTTGCTGGAACATAACCAGTCTTCAATCGAGAAAAAAATGTGATTTATAGCTAAGACAATCGGAACGTTTATTACGAATTTTCCTTATGAGTCTACAATAGGGAATACTAGAAATACCTGATATAGTGATATAAGTTAACAATTGATAGACTTAATACTGTATACTGATGTTCATGGAGATTACGCATGACTAATATGTTTATGATTATTTCAATATTCATCTTAAAGAAAACTGTGTTAAAGAACAATAGCAACAAAGGATGGTTGAATTTATTTTATTCATGCTTTATTGCCGTATATCATACATATTTAAGCGGGTGATAAATGTAGAGGGTGTCAGTCTAGTAATTTGTTCTTTGTCCTTTCCTTCACTTGTAACTTTGCAATTATAAATTGTGGACCAATAATATCGAACGGTAAATGGTCTGTTCATGTGTCATTAAACAAATATAGTCCTCTATTTTGAACGATACTGAGAGCTAAATTCTTTGTTCGCCCCTCGTAGTCTGTCTTTATAAATATGTATATATATATATATGTGTGTGTGTGTGTGTGTGTGTGTGTGTGTGTGTGTGTGTGTGTGTGTGTGTGTGTGTCTGTGTGTGTGTGTGTGTGTAAAGTAACAAACTGAGGAAAAGAAATCCTTCAAAGGAGTGTGTTAAACATCCAATTCAATGGGACATCAGTTGGGTACCATATACATATTGGTATAATTCAATTACAAAGATAATTTAAATATAGAGATATTCAAGTGACAATCAATTGCACTTACTTCATTGCATTGTCTGCTAAAGTGTATTGAGGATTTTTAGTTGTAATTGATGTATGATTTAATAGTTAACGCTCACGCTCATGACACAGACATTTGAATTACTTTTTACAATCAAACCATCCTTTTATACGGAATTTCGTCTTTTCCAAAAGCCAAGACCCTAAAGTGACTATATATATAATGGAACTGTGATAATGTATATGAGAAAAATATATATAAGTCGAAACAATTTGTTGGCCTTTAATGGTTTTTATAATTATTTATGTTTAAATTTATGTTTATAAATATTATGCTATGCTAGATATTATATTCATAGTATTTAATGTAATATAAATAAATTATTGGATTGTCAATTGAATATCTCTATCTATCTATCTATCTATCTATCTATCTATCTATCTATCTATCTATCTATCTATCTATATATATATATATATATATATATATATGTATGTTTATGGTGTCATATTGATATCCATTATCTATTTTAAGGAGGCGAGCTAACAATCTTTTGCTCGCCGGACAAAATCCTCAGAGTCTTTACGTTCTAAGCTCTAAATTCGCCGATGTTGACTTGGCTTTCAAACTTTCGTGATTGATGAATTACGTAGCAGTCAAGTTCTGTTCTCCAAGTAATCGACTATCCTCTTTCTTCTAAATTTCAGAACTTTTGTCTTTAGAAGAAAGGTTATTTATTATTTATTTCACAGTGAGATGAATTGCATATGAATATGGCACCGTATACGTTCGTAACTTTCTCACTATACTTGTTGTTTAATTAATATTATAGATTAGTATATCACATCCATAGTAAAAAATTATATCTTATTATGCCTGAATCCACTTTTGAGGAATTATATCTATATAATCAATTTATAGATGTTCTACAGTTTTAAAAAAAATGGTAAGTTTAATTAATTCCATAAACTTTCAAATGTATGTTAGTAAGACACAATAGTATAGCAGACAGAGGTATAGCAAGCACAAGCCGATACGAAATCTAAATGTACAAAACTAAATGCACTAGGCTAGCAATATAATCGTTTCAAATAACAGGTGTTTTCGTTATAAGTTGTTCTGATGTATGAAATCATTTTAAATAAGAAAAATAGAGAAAAAAAGTATGATGAAAAAACCTATGCTTTTATTAAAGGCATTAGAAATGTGTTTGGTATATATCTGGTAGAAGAACTAAATCACATTACAATATTTACAGGTACTCAATTCATCGATTTACGTCGATTTATTTTACAAACAAAACGTGAAAATTCCACATGAGTTGCTATATACTTAACTGTAACACAGAATGTTTAAATATCACTAAGTAGGACACAAAAAAATGTAGACAAGAAGAAGCATTGAGATTGTTGAAGAGTGTAACAACGTAATTCTTTTTCCGTTTATTTTTTAATCTTTTTATTGTTTATTTTTTTGCAAGTGTAAGCAAAACATATCTTAAAGTTTGTTATACACAGCTGCAGTTTTCGTGATTTGATCCTAAAAGGTGCTGTTGTTTGTGTTGAGTATTTATCATTAATAACTTGTTGGCGAATTCAGCTGGCTATTAGTTACATGAAGTATGTAATGATCAATGCACATACGCATCTAATCACATATGTATATGCATACTTATGTACGTTCAATACAGATACCAAAAAATAATGCTGCTAAGATGAAAATTGTTATTTAGTTTCTTTCATTTGAAAAGACATTAGCTTACGAGAATTAACGAACGTAGACATATATAACTAAATACATGTGTATTAACTTACACGTACATACATATATGCATACAAACAGGTGTGGATCTACATGACTATACTATGTGTGTGTATGCTTGTGCGTGTGTGTGTGTTGGTGTGTGTGTGTGTAATAGTTATCATATTCATCAGTACACGGGCATATTTTAAGAAATATTTAGTTGTTACAACAACAGCAACAACGACAAAAACAACAACAACAAAACAATATTAATTAAGCGAATATGTGTGCCATTATACCTCGCAAACAATTAGGCTAAGTTCTCAATACAACTCATTTTAAACAATAAATGCGACCTCGAAAACATGTATTTATTCCATACACGTGTGTAGAATCTGGGAAATAACGCATGGTGCGTTTGTATATTTGAAATACCTAAAAGCAACTGATATTAAAGAGAAAAATTAAAATGTAAGGTTAATAAATTTGAGACATAAGAATAGTTACATATAACAGTGCAAAAAAAAAAAAAAATGAATAAATAAATAAAGATTGAATTCGTAAACAATATGCGGAGGTAATGTAATTGCTAGTCACGATTTCATGACTGAAAAAGATAATAAAGTTTCCATGTTTATAAGAATGTATGACACTTGCTTAAAAATTTATAAAGTTTTGATGCACAGGTACATACATTTTTTATAAAATCACACACACACACACAGACCCACACAAACACACGCACACACACACACGCACACACACACACACACACACAC